>NC_142674.1:18823658-18946158 GCF_964200805.1 Pocillopora damicornis
TAAATTATAGGGGCCGCTATTTCAGACAAATAGTTAATGGGTTGCGATATTTTAGCAAGCCAATTTATCACAAGCCTTACTAAGGAGAACAACAATAGTACCCTCCGTCATCTAACGTTCGAGTAAACAGTCCTCACATCTCGGCAGGTGGTTGCGGCCGGTGCTGAGATGGGAAGTTAAAGAAAATAAATTACTTATGAGTTTCCCTTTGTTACCTCCGTTCGCTTAAAACGTATAACAATATGTTTGTGGAGCTCGTTTTTTCTCGTTCATGGTTTTGGTTGTCACGATAAAATTTGCCTGATTCCCCCATAAGCTTCTGTAATATTCTTACGATCCTCTCTCATTGGCAGTTCAATGGCAGCCAATTCTCTATAGTTCTGTAAAGGGTAGTCAGCTAGAGGTCTGCAAGTGGTGCCGGACCCCTGGCACACCTCTCCCTGATTCGTTTCAAGTCTTCCCACGGGCAGAGAAGGTCTGCTTGAAGGTAGTCTCGTACCCACCCCATTCACGGCCGGGCGGTTGTAACTTACAGTTCAATTACAGTTAAAGGGTTGGATCTGGGTACGAGATCACCTCGCAGGCTACTGAATTTGAGCGAAACCGTTCATTTTTTGGCAGAAATCTAAACTGCAAATGAACAGAGGGGGTGCGTTTTCCGAAAAAATGCGATGCTACTTCGGTGGGGGTATTGCGAGTCAATTTTATTTTATCTGAGATGATCATGTAACTTGGACGCTGAGGAGACATTTTTTAAAACTGACAGTTCGAATGTTAGCTTTTCGTCGGAGTGAATGGCGCTAAAAGCATCACTCGGCTCATTTAGTGCTTTTGACAGTCCGTCTATTCTTGTTTCGGGTTCTCATTCGCTTATTATGATGTTAACCACAGTTCTGATTGCCCGTGTGGATTAAACTGGTCATGTTCCTTCGACAGGCATGTGGAACCTGCTTTATTCTAAAACTTATGTTTGAATATTCATGCACACTAACCTCGCCTTAGTCCCCCCATGGATACAGATGATTTATATAATTTATCGTTCAGTACTTGTTTTTCGCGGTTCTTAATTTCGCGGGACTTTAATTTATCGATTTGGCCAAAACAAAAGGTTATAAACTGTTTACAATCTCTTGGCCAAAAGTATAAATTAGAAGCAACTAAGTAAAGAAAAAATTGTCAAAATACTGATCAGAAGGAACAAAGAATTAATTTACAAGCATAAACAGCTTGTCGTGACGTTTTACAAGTAGTCAGAAAGATATACAGTGGCAACTGTATGAAGCGGCACCGTATTAGCGGTCACCCTGTATTTAGCGGTCGGTTGTCAGAGTCCTGAAATTGTTACCTCTTAGTTATTTTAATTTTCACCTGTATTAAACGTTAAGCTTAACGACTGTTAAGCAGTCGTGGTCGCCCTTTCCTGAGTCCCAGCGGCTTGTCATTATCTTTATAAAAGTCTTGAAAAGTCCATGTTGATACTACCCTTTTTTATTTTATCGGTTTTTTTTCCAAGTCCAGGTGAAAGCTGCTGCTTAGGAGAATCGACTGTTATTATCTTCAAAACAGAGAGGTTCCTTAACGGCCCGAGGGTGTGAATGCAACCAAAAGAAAAATTGCATTCATGGGTAAAACGAACAACGAGTGACAAAACCTCTTCCAAAGTTAAGGTCTTCGATCAGGCTCGTAATTTCGTTTTCTTCCTCCGTCTCATCGACTTTCTATTTTGATGTTAAAGAGAAGACGAAAACTTTGGTGCAGATAATATCATATCTCTTTAAGTACCTTCATAATTTCCACCATTCTCTAAAGTAAAACCAGCTTTACTTTCAATTTAATCTCTCCGTCTTTGCTTCTGCAATTCCTACATACATTATTTCATTAAAAAAATTGAAGTGCGCAGTAATTTTGGCCATTGGGACATATAATTGAGTCTAAATACAATTTTGTATCTCCAGTCCCTGTTTACTCTAACGACAGCCTACCGTGACCATGAGTCATGTAGACCCTCACTCTACAGCATGTACGAGCATATACAAAAGAGACTTTTTCTATTGCCTCCTCGAAATTTTCTCAATGATTTATGCCTTTAACTTAAGTTACTAAATTCGCTTACCTACTTTTGGAAACGTTTATTAAATTAAATATAACAATTTCTATGGGTTGCATAATTTCTCAATTTCTTCTGGGGAGATTTTCATACTCACGATGGGGTAACATCAACATATCATGATATAACTGCCGAATTAATTAAATGTTTCTTTAATTTGAGTTCACCAGACGAGAGACAATCTTGTAATGCTGGTACTGCGTGACTAGGCTAGTTCACAGCAGTCCACAGTCACGCTACAAAAACTCCACCGCGTTAATCATGAGAACCAACTAGCTCACCATCTAAACAACTTTCACAAATAGTAAGACGAAATTTTTCCCCAAGTGAAGGTGAATTATTTTCTTGAAGAAAAACGGCAAAACAGGTCTGAAAAGATTATGCACTAGATAAAAACACTTGCGGGAAATGAACAACTTAGTTATCAAAACAAACTGGATTCCCATAGCGCATTGTGTTCAAAGGAATTGGCTCTTGAAATTTTACGTAAAGCTTTCAAGAAAGGATACAACAGATGAGTTTCACATTTATAGGAACACTTCTTTGAACGGCTAAATGTTGTTACTATTTTTGACGTGTATAACACGAACGCATAAAGCTGATTTGCATATAGGAATTATTAACGAAGTATTTTTCCGGAAAATTTGAGCCATTTCGTGAAAATATGGCCAATATGATGAATTATATCGATCTTGATACTCCATCACATAATCGTTGCGGGACCTTCAAGTATTTTAGGGCTGCTTTAGAAACCTATCTGCAGGTCGGACCGCCTTATCGTTGGTTTCAATCAAGATGGCGAATATTTATGAAATTCGCGAAGTTCTCTACGATGCAGGATGGAGAGTGCCCAAAAGTTTTATTCTATTTTTAACTTGCTCTATCTATGTACTATTAAGCTGCAATAGACTTGACTCTAGATCAGGTCCCACGTAAGACAAAAATAGCTTTCAACCGCATGTACCTCAATCCTCACAAATTTCAATGCTCACGATAAGGTATTTTGAAAGTTTCACAACTCGGTAAAATTTTTATAGAATGCAATCATTTTACCTTTAAAGTATTGAAATAAAGTCATTCTTAAATATGTGAAATAATCAGCTTTCTGGAGCAGTAAATAAGGATTTGGTAGCGCTCGATATTTATAGCTTAATAATAGGGGTCACCGAGGGCAAATTGGGCAGTTTTGGGGTGACCTTTAAAATTGTCTCATAAAAAATGAAAAAGGATGAAAAATTATAAAAATAAATGTGATATTTGTACATGGGATAGAATTATCGACTTTCACTGAAAAATTTAGGGAAATCGGTGAAGGAACGAAATTTGCCTTATACGTTCTTACGCGGACAGCCTCTTAAGAGGACATCCGTGCAAAAATCGAACAAAAATGAAATTTTTATGGCAAGGGTCAAAAATTCAAATTGTCTCAAGTTTTGCACACAAGTAGAACATAGTAAGACAAGAAAGACAAGAAAGACTGTGTATTTTTTTTTCCTCAAATATGTTTTCATTTTCGAGAAAAACGAACTTTTTACTTTCACCCTCTAGAATCGATAGATCGGGTCATGACAGGTCGAAAATTGAACGCTTTCGCTCGCCTCGCACTTCAAAGCTATTTCATCAAGGGAAATCTAACAAACGTGTGCTCTTTCATTGAGTCTTCGTCTTCTGTAAAGTGTAAGTTGTGTGGGAATTGGTTGCTTAGAAGCTTTTGGCCATGAGAAAAAGCAATGTCCTCTCTTCCGTTACAAAAAAATGTCGGTGAAGGAAACCTCTTTTTTCACCATGTGCCATTATTCAGAATTCCACCAAACTACGTATGTAAATTTCCGAAGGAATGATCTTCAAAATGACGTAAAGTTTTCTTAGGGAAAATGTTTTCCCGCGACGCAGAAAACTCTTCAAAATAGCACACGGAAGATATAAAATCACGCAATATGTAGATTGCGTGACCAAAGAGTTAAGGAGCATTCCTGCCTTCGAACTGACTCCGGATCGAACAGCAGAACTTTTTCAGAAACAAATAACATAGTTATACCCAGTTTTGTTGAATTACTTTTTCGTTTATTATTTGAAGCTTGTTTCTGCAGAGATATTCTGCCATCGTTCTGTCTAGTACAATTATTCACCAGTGCTAGTAACGGTATACGATTGAAGACTTTGCTGGTCTCTCGCATACGAATCTTCAGTTTCTGCCCATTGTTTAACTTTCTCTATGTGCTTACCCGTGCCTTTTAACCAGCACTCGATAAAAACTAACAGAGTTTTCAAAGGGAGGTTTTTGCAGGAGTTAAGTGGACTAACTGAGGGCTTGCATGACCCAATTAGCATAATTGCAGGTATGGTCACTCGACGGTCATTTTGGGTACTGTTATTTTCTTTTCGGATGATAATTTCAATGTTCTTTCACCAAATGAAAGTTTTTGGATAATGTGATCACTTGTGATGAAGTTAAGGAAGTGGTCGAGCTGTGTGGCTGAGACATACATCCTCGGCACACTACGAGTTTCAACTTCAGCACCTCCTCCATACATGTGAGCGTGTTTAATGGCGACATTAGATCTATATCGTGTTAGACCGAGAATCCAACTCTGTAACGTTCGATAGTTTACTTTGTCAGCAATAATGGATAGGATTTGCCTTCGTGTGCTCCAGTGGCTCGCATTCTTGTAGCAACTTGGTCCTCTGTCTGTGCCACGTCGTTTGATATCACTATTTTATTCAAGAAGATTTCAGCGTTTCCAGGCGCAGTTTCTTCTAGGGCTGCCATCACGACTTGTCTTGCTTTACGAATGTGGTAGTGTTGTGTTCTGCGAGCTATTGAACCCCCTGATGTTAGCAACTGATGACGTCAGGGCTGACATCCCTACATGCTGGGAATACATTGAGTGCTTTTCTAGAACTACCTTTTGCCTCTTTTGCGCCATCGGAATCTTCTGAGCTCTCAGATGGGTGGTAAAAGCTCCCAGGTGTTTCCGCGGTCAGTCCCGGTGGTATTCAGAACTACTACAAGTACCTTTTACCTCTTTTGTGCTTTCAAAATCTTCTGAGCTCTCAGATGGGTGGTAAAGGCTCTCCGTTGTTTCCATAGCCAATGCCAATGTTTTCTGGAGTAACCGTAGGATTCATCGGTATGTCACTACTGTTGGCCTGAGGATATATTCAAAGCACAAGTTTGAGTAGCGGCTATATGGCTTGGCACTCTATTTACGGAATTTTTTTGCACTGCAGCAGGCTCGTCAGTTCTCTTGCTTAATTAGGCACTCCTACATTACTTACAACAACAAATAGAAATTTTAGTTTAGCTTTATTTACTTCCTCAAAAAGTGTTATTGCGTTAGGAAAAGGCAGTGCAATTCTATTGAACCTATCGATTAGATTGCTCACCATCTTTAGATCCTTGACTGCAAGCGTTAGCTCATCAATCTGTGACTTGCTTTCAAAACTCTCTGCATTTTCTACAGACACCTGTGCAATGGTAATAGAAGAAACAGTGATGAAAACGATAACGGTAATGATAATGACAATGATAATAATGATGCTGGTGATGTTTATGATGATAATAACGACAATCATAATGAAGACGATGACGACAACAACGATGACGAGTAAAATGACTTTCAGTGAAAGTTAACTTTGACATGGAGCTCTTCCTTCCCATGATCGAAAAAATGACTACAAATCGTGGGCAAGTAATACAGAAAAAACAAACTTGGCCTTGCCCGTAGCCGTCAAACCTTCGACGTTCTTAATTCAAGGTATGAGTTCCTATCATCTCTAATCTGGACCTTAACCAATTTTAAGACTCACGCAGCCAATAATTTATGTCTACTGAAAAATTGCATTTCTTAAAAAGCACCAATATCTGAATACATAGAGCACATATATTACACAACAATTATCTTTTTTGCAATAGGGTTCATGAAAGCCATGCCTGAACCCAGAGGTACAAGGATGCCGGTTCTCTGAAATATAACTTTTGATATCGCTCTACTAACGCCTCTGTCTCCTCCTTCGCCATCCAGTGCCAAGCTCAGAACGGTGTTAAGGCTTTTATATCCTTTGCACTCATGTAAAAAATGTCTGCTCAGGAAAGGATGAGTTCACTCTCGTTCTCAACTCCGGCAAAACACCAAGCACTTTTATGACCCTGTACATCCTTATTGCACGACACCAAGGGAACCACCTCAAATAATTTACTCCTGTCTCGTCGGTCGTACGAGCAAGCACTTCCAACTCTAAACTTAAATGAGCAAGAAGCTTCCATTTCATTCACAAGTGAGACTTCCAATTCAGAAAGGGCGGGAAATAATTATTTTTCTTAGTTTCGCGTGAGAAAAATCGAATGGAGCAATGTTTATTAGGTTTTGTTAATTTAATTAATTGTCTCGCTTTTAAATAGAAAAGTCAACAAATATCATAGTTTTACTCACGCAGAAAATAAAATAACACGAGTAAAAATTGAGGAAAACTCAGAGCTAAATGGATATCTAGACTTATTATTTCTTTCCCTCGTATTCGTGCCTATTTAAATGTCGTTGACCGACCCCACTCATAGGTGTAAATTATTCTGTCACACGAGCACGACGGCTCGTACCGCAATTATGCAAACTAGGTCACGCAAGCCCTCAGTTAACTCTTGCAGGGGCCTCTGTAAGGTAACATTTTGTGGATTTTCGTTTACCATGGGCTAGTTAAAAGGTACGGGTTAGCAAGTCAAACAAAGGGCAGAAACTTAAGATTCGTATGCGAGAGACCAGCAAAGTTTTTAATCGTAGACCGCTACTGGCACTGATGCATAATCGTACTAGACAGAACGATGGCAGAATATCTCTGCAGAAACAAGCTTCAAATGATAAAAGACAAAGTAATTTAACAAAACTATGTATAAATTTGTTATTTGTTTTTGAAAAAGTTCTCCTGTACGATTTTGAGTAATTTCAAAGGCAGGAATGCTCCTTAACTCTTTGGTCATGCAATCTACATATTGCGTGGTTTTATGCTATTTTGAAGAGTTTTTCTGTGTCGCGAGAAAACATTTGCCCAAAGAAAACTTTACGTCATTTTGAAGATCATTCCTTCGGAAATTTACATACGTAGTTAGGTGGAATTCTGAATAATGGCACATGGTGAAAAAAGAGGTTTCCTTCATCGACATTTTTTTGTAACGGAAGAGAGCACATTGTTTTTTCGCATGGCTAAAAGCTTCTAAGCAACCAATTCCTACACAACTTACATTTTACAGAAGACGAAGAGTCTATAAAAGAGCACACGTTGATAAGATTTCCCTAGACGAAATATCTTTGAAATGCGAAGCGAGCGAAAGTGTTCAATTTTCGACCTGTTATGACCCGTTCCATTGATTCTAGAGGGTGAAAGCGAAAAGTTCGTTTTTCTCGAAAATAAAAACATATTTGAGGAAAAAGATACACAGTCTTTCTTGTCTTATTAGGTTCTACTTGTGTGCAAAACTTGAGACAATTTGAATTTTTGACCCTTGAAATAAAAATTCCATTTTTGTTTGATTTTTGCACGGAAGTCCTCTTAACTTGTCCAAAAATTTAAAATGATTGTCAAATTGATGTCAAAACCTATCTGTTATTTGCATCTAAGCGAAAGGAGATGACAAGGAAAAACACACTTACTTTTAAGTTGTCAAAACTCCTGCTATTATCAAGGACCACCCGTAAACATCTGCGGGCTAATCAATAACTTTATAGCATCTTCTGCTTTTGTTTCCATACGCAGCATTCTGCTTTGACTAACTTTTTACCTCAAAGTGTTGAGACAAACTCGATGCTTTTCGTTGTTTGTTTAATTTCCAAGTATATCGTCCGATCTATTTCCGTTTTGAATCCACTCATTAGCCAATGATTAACATCGATTTTTCTTCCCTCGTAAATACTAGCTCCTGTTTGCTTTTCTCCCTGAGGGCATTACGAGACGCTCTCAACGTAACGCTATACCGTTTTATCGTATGATCAATTAAAGTTTAAATTTCTAATGAAAGAGCTGGAAGTTTTTTCCCTTCACTCATGATCAAACCTTATATTTATTCGTTGTTTAGTCCTGAGAATCTTACAATCAATACCATGTCCCCAAATTGATCATCTCTGTTGTTCTTATCACCAGTTTGCTTAAGAATTTCTTCAAATTGCACATTAAGGGTAGTCAAAAAGTTGACTGTACATTAAGAGGAAGAAGTTCGTTTCCACTATAACAAAGTAATTTGGGAATTCTGCTTTTGAGGCAGAAGTATAGATGACATAGGTTTCCTTCTGTTTTATTTGAAGCTGGCATGTCACTTAATTGTCAGTGCTAGTTTTAAGAGGTTTGGTGAAACAGTTGGCAGTTATAGGCAAAATTTACATAGAAAAAAAAGAAACCATTTCCGAAGCTTAAGTCCGCAACTACCGTTACCGGTTTCTTAATTCTTATTTTAAATTGAAAGCGACGGAAACTTTGATAGGAATAAAAGCATATGTCCTACTGAATCCTTTGCCTTCCTTCCCACCCCAGAAAATAAACATTGACTGTTTTGTACGATATATGATAGAGGGACTATTTTTTAACGGCTTTCTGCCGTAGAAACCCAAATTGTATGCATCTACTTTGAACAGCAACGATTACTACAAAGACCGATTCGCAAATAGCGAGAACTGAGATATTAGAAAGAGTTCCATAGCGGATTTTCATTTATTTTTAAAAGGTGAGACGCATTCGACGCGCTTTCATGGAAATACCGCTGAACATATCTTGGAGAACAAATCAGCCATCTGGCGCAATTTTACAATCGGCGTTCAAGTGTCGTTCATGGTGATACCTGAATACCTCAGGGACGGCAGAGCTAGGGGCTGTAGCAAGAGAGGCTTTCAAGGACATGTTTTATTTTGTGTTAGTATGAGTATTAACATCTTCAAGATATATAATTAAAAAACAAGCCTCGGGAGAAAAGTGTCGATTTCAAAATACAATTGAACATCTTGACTTCCTCCATCTGTGAATTAATTTGTCTGACGTAAGTTCTTTCTTTATCATTAGCTGACATTCCAAAAACTCAGATTGCGAGGATTAAGAGGATTCCTTTTCTTAAATTTTATCACTTTTGGGAGGAAAGGTAACATTTTAGGCAGAAAGTGGAATCAGCTCAAGATTTTCTGCCCAAAATAAGGAGAAACTGTCCTGCTAAAGAATCGCAACACGTTCTGTTTGTCTGGAATACAGGGCCCTATCTTTTATGAGTGAGTTGAGATCATGAGCGAATTACTTTGTAACGAGTCTTTGGATTATATTCCCAGATACACTGAACTTAAAGATCTTCGTTCGACTTTTATCACCAATTGCATTTTTAGCAATTTTACAACTCACACCTCCATCATGTTGAATATTGTGACAATCTACGCCATCCACAAAACTTCGGCTATGGCAAAAACTTTGAAAACTCTGCTGCTGAGTCTTGCCTTCTCAGATGTTGCTGTTGGTTTGTTTAGCCAACCAATATACACTTTCTTTCTGGTCAAGTGGTTACAACTGGAAAATATTAACTGTAATACTTACCAAGTGCTGAATATTTCAGGTTATTTATTCTCAACTGCTTCGTTCCTTGGTGTTGTGGCTGTAAGTGTAGACAGGTTCTTAGCTGTTCATCTTCATCTCAGATATCAAGAGCTTGTGACTCACAAGCGTGTTGTCGTTGTGATGATCGGGAAATGGTTGTGCAGTGCATTTGTTTCTTCGACAGTATTGTGGGGGTTGCCTAGTGTTTGGAATATTACAGAGTCAGTTCTTGCAGCTTTCGGTTTCATTGTCACATTTGTGGTGTACATCAGGATATATTTAATTATACGACGGCACAAGAATCAGATTCATTCTATGCAAGTACAAGAAGTAGCTCATTCTGATGAAATAAAACACTTTATTGTTCTAATTAAATCCACAGTTATCATATTTTACGTATATCTCTTGTTGTTGATTTGTTATTTGCCTTTTTTCATTTCCAAGGCTGTTATTCGAATCTATGGCTCGAGTATCGCTTTAAAACAATTTTTCCTTTACTCAATGACTCTCATATTTCTTAATTCATCTTTGAATCCTGTCATTTACTGCTGGAACATGAGACACGTTCGACACGCTATCGTGAACATACTTCGAAAGATGTTTAGAACCAGTAATCGGCCATTACGGATAAACTAAATCGATCATCGAGTGTCATCCATGTTGATAACTGATCCACTCTGTGCGTCTAACAAGGACTGTGCACGGTTTGTTTACCACAAAGGAAATGGGGAGAAAGAATATTGTACATAAACTCACGACAGTACATGGCTCAAAACTTCGATAAGTCATTTTTTTATTTAGCCATATGTTGATCCGGAGGGGATTTCCCTCGAAGCATCTTCAAAAAAGCTGCTATAACTCATGAAAAAGCGAATTTTTATTATCAATGTAATCATTTTTTTTCCATAGAAGCATTACCCTAAAAAGGAGTGAGATAAAGTCCGCGAAGACAAATGCTCGTACCTAAATGAGAAAAAACTTTTACAGGCATAGAGTTAAAAGCATCTGTTTGCGCTAATCTTAATGAATGGATCACGCTGTACGCAGACATCCTGCAGTATTTTTCTTTCAATTTACCACTTTTTACTTCGAAGGATAACTTGTATTGCTAACATCATTGTGACAATGTCAAATATTTACAATCAAAAAGAGTTTTATCGTTATCGCTTTCGTTTGCACAAGTCTGACGATTAACTAGGCTTGTTTGGAAAATAGGAAAACACACACAAAAAAAAAAAAAAAAACGAAAATAGCTTTTGAATAACTTAATGTGATCAATTGCAGCGTTTTTACTATTTCCTACGGAATTTACTATTTCCGATGATATGGTAAATAACTTTTATCTTAAATGAATGAATTTTACCGCGACAGCTCACTTTTCGCGTGACCATGCTGATCGGGATAGTTCTTTCTTGGTTTATGATAATTTTCACGCACATTTAAGACATAATTTAAGTGGCTTAAAATAGCGTGTTGGAGGAGTATACGGTGCTCATATTAATAAACAGTCAACTCTGTAACTCCTCCAATTAAAGTGTAATTAAAGAAAGTTTAGAGCAAGCAGATAATGAGAATGACAAAGAAGATCAATTTAGGGACATGGTATTGATAGTAAGATGCTCGGGAATAAACAGCAAATAAATATAAGTTACGATCATGAGTGAAGAGAATAAACTCCTAGCTCTTTCTTTAGAAGTTAAAACCTTTAAATGATTCCACGATGAAATGGTATAGCGTCACATCTGGAGCGTCACGTTTTTTCTCAGGAAGAGAAGAAACCAGGAGCACGTATTTAAGAGGGAAAGGGAAATTATTGTTTATCATTGTCTATCGAGTGAATGGAAAACGAAAAAGGGTTGATTGATATGCTTGAAAACTAAACAAACAGCGAAGAGTATTTCGATTGTCTTTGGTTACACTTTTGTGGTAAAAATTTATTCAAAACAGAGTGCTGCATGCGAAAACGAAAGTTATTGATTAGTCTGCATATGGTTGAATGAGATTTTACATGACACTAGCTCACCTGAAATTTTATGAATTTAAAATTAACTATGTTTTTCTTTGTAATCTCCTTTCGCTTAGACGCAATAGCAGATAGGTTTTTGAATTAATTTAACAATTCTTTCTAATTTCTAGACTAGTTCATGGGTCAGTTATGTAAAATATAGTCAAAAAGTTATTCTCGTTATAAAAGCTTGTTTTATTTGACAGATAATCGACGGCTTAAATTTCAGGATTATCCATTACGATTACGTGGTGATTTAAAGATGTCTTTCAAAATCTTGGAGATTATTTGTAACAGCGTCGATTTTTCCTGGCTCCAAGGAAAGACGGAAGGGGTTTTAGTTGTCGCTAACAGAGTATTAAGAGGAGACTGACTGACCGATTAACTGTCAGCTAAGGAGGGAGGGGTCATTGGAATCTCATAGAATCTTATGGGGGGCTGTGTAAAGATTGTTGTGACTCGACCAAGATCCTCTAACACCCCCCCTCTCCCCACAGGTGATAAATAATGACCAGTCTCTTTGGAGGATAAATGACAGATGAACTATTTTTAATGGCTTTCTGCTGTGAACTCAGATTATACGCATTTACTTCTAAAAGCAACGATTACTGCAAAAACTCATTCAGGAAAAGCGAGATCAGTGATACCAAAAGTTCCATAAGTTACATAACTTATTATGGGTTAAGATAATTAAACCAAACATTGCTTATTGTTCAGAATGCATTGTTATCATCTTGAAGGCTTTTTGATGTTTTATTTATTTTCCTAAGGAGGATTTTGGTTATGTCAAGATAAAAGTAACATTATCCCCCATAAGACTGTAATATTTCTTATTACCCCCGCCTGCCTTGTTGCCTTGTCAGCTTGTAAGAAAGCTAAAAAACGACGCTGTTATAAATATCCTCCAAGGCAGGTTTTTTTAGCCTCCCCCCCACACACACACAAACTCTCTTGGCGATGACTGAAGACTGATCCCACTCTGTTGCCCCTGAAAACAAGGAAAAATCGAGGGTTTTCGAAATATTCTCCGAGATTTTGAAAGGCATTTTCAGATTGCCACATAATCATCATAGATGTGCCCAAAGTTTAAGCCGTCGATTATCTGTATAAACAAACTTTTAAACACTTCTATTTCGAGACTAATGTTTTCAATACATTTCATTTTATTGACCCATCAACTTGTCTAGAAATTGCAAAGAATTGTCATAATGATTTCAAAACCTATCTGTTATTTGCATATAAACAAAAGAAATAACAAACTTCATTTTAAGTTCTCAAAACTCCCGTTGTTATCAAGAACCACCTGCAAACATCTCCAGGATAATCAATAACTCTAAAGCCACCTCTGTTTCCTTTTTCATATGCAGCATTCTACTTCGACTACGTTTTTACCTCAAAAGTGTTACGACAAACTCGATGCTCTTTGTTGTTTGTTAATTTTCAAGGATATTGATCATACATTTTCGTTTTGAATCCACTCACTAGCGAATGATTAACATGGATTCTTCTTCCCTCGTAAATACTAGCTCCTGTTTGTTTTTCTTCCTGAGGGCATCACGAGACGCTCTCAATGTGACGCTATATCTTTTTATCATAGGATCAATTAAAGTTTTTAACTTCTAATGAAAGAACTGGAATTTTATTCGCTTCACTCATGATCATACCTTATTTTTCTTTGTTGTTTAGTCCTGAGATTTTTATTATCCGTACTATGTCCCCAAATTGCTCATCTCTGTCATTCTTATTACCTGTTTGCTTGAGAAATTCTTCAAGTTACACACTAAGGGGAGTCAAGGGGCTGTCTGTTTATTAACTAAAGAAGAAGTTCGTTTCCACTATAACAGATTAATTTGGGAATACTGCTTTTGAGGCAGAAGGATGGATGGCAAAACATTTCCTTCTGTTTTATTTGAAGCTGGCATGTCACTTAGTTGCCAGTACTAGTTTTAAGAGATTCGGCGAAACAGTTAGCAGTTATGGGCAAAATTTATAAGGGAAAAATAAAACCTTTTCCGAAGCTTAAGTCCGCAACCACCGTTATTGGTTTTAAATTCTGATTTGAAATTAAGAGCGACAGAAGCCTTGATGTGAATAAAATCTTGAGTCGTATCCTACTTTTATTTACAACCATAACTACAATTTCACTATCTATCGATGACAAAACCAGCTTTCTTGCTCAAATTAGCCTTTCCCTATCACACTACAGATTATTCGATTTATTGAGTAATTAAAATTAGAACTAAGCGATCGTTTGACTGCTGGATCATATCACAAAGTTTATGCGGTACAATCTTGTTTGTCCCTATTTCACTTTGTAGCAAACAACTACTGTATGTAGTGTTTGTAAGCCACATAGAAGGCATCAGTTGTCAATATGCACGACACTCGATGACCGATAGTAGTTGATCCGAAATGGCCGATTGCTGATCCAAGACATCTTTAGCAGTATATCTGTGATAGCGTGTCGAACGTGTCTCATCCTCCAGCAGTAAATAAAAGGGTTCAAAGATGAATTCAGGTACACGAGAGTCAGCGAGTAAAGGAAAAGTTTCTTTAAGGAGTTACTCGAGCTATAGATTTGAATGACAGCTATGCAAATGAAATAGGGCAAATAACACATTAAAAATACGAGATATACGTAGAATATGCCAACTGTGGATTTAATGAGGACACTGAAGTTGATCTCTTCAGAATGAGCTTCGTTTCGTATTTGCATGGACCGAATCTGATTCTTGTGCTGTCGTACAGTTAGATATATCCTGATGTACGCCACGAGTGTGATAATAAAACTGAAAGCTATATTAATTGTACTTATAAGATCCCGAGTACCAAGAAGCCCCCAAAATATCATCAAAGAGGAAAATGCACTGTACACCCATATGCCAATCACAACAATAACAACACGCCTGTGAGTCACAAGCTCTTGGTATCTGAGATGAACAGCTAAGAACCTGTCTACACTTACAGCCACAACACCATGGAACGAAGCGGTTGAGAATAAATAACCTAAAATCGTCCGCACCTGTTGAGTGTTACAGCCAGGATTGTCTAATCGAAGCCAGTTGATCAAAAAGAAAGTGTAAAACGGTTGAATAAACAAACCAACAGCAACATCCGAGCAGGCAAGACTTAGCAGCAGAGTTTTCAGAGTTTTTGGCATTGTTGCAGTTTTGTGTATGGCATAGATTGTCACAATATTCAACATGAAAGCGGTGTAAGTAAGAAAAATGTTAAAGACGCAGTTGGTGATACAAGTCGAACGAAGATCTTCAAGTTCGGTGAATATGGGAAAAAACTGCGAAGACTGGTTACAAAACAATTTGCCCATGATTTTCGCTAGGAGCCGCTATTTCAGACAAATATTGAATGGTTTGCGATATTTTAGCGGGCAAACTTCTTACAAGCCTTACTGAGGATAACAACGATAGTACCCTTAATTGCCTTCGCTTATTTCAGTGTGACAGCTATGTTAGCTGGGATATTAATAAAACATAAGAAAGCGCATTTCAGGTCTCATTTGGGAAGAAACTCATGGAGCTCTTAAAGTTTTCCTCGAAAACGTAATACGCGACGCGGTGACGTACACTGAGCACGCTAAGCGCAAGACTGTGACCGCCATGGACGTTGTATACCCGCTGAAACGACAAAGACGCACGCTCTACGGTTTTGGAGGCTGAAGAATGAAGAACTTAGCAGAAGAATGAAGAGTTAGCAAGGGTGTAAAGGAAATATTGAATTTTTTTTTGATAGCCTCAAGGAGGCATACATACAACCACGAGCTTCTTCGCAAATGAGACTTGAAATGCGCTTTTTTAATTAACTAATTTCGCGGGACTTTAATTTCTCGATTTGGCCAAAACAAGAGATCATAAACTGTTTACAATCTCTTGGCCAAAATCATATATTAGAAGGAACTAAGTTATGCGAAATTTGTCAAAATACTGATCAGCAGGAACAAAAATTTAATTGACAAGTATAAATAACTTGTCATGACGTTTTACAAGGAGTCAGATAGGAATACAATGGCACCTGTACGAAGCGGCACCACATTAGCGGTCACCCTGTATTGGGAGGTCAGTTGTTAAAGTGTCGAAAATGGTAACCCTTAGTTAGTGTAATTTTCACCTCCATCAAGCGGTCACCTTTATTAATCCTTTGATCCCTAGGAGTGACTAGCTTCTAATTTCTCTTTACAACATCACCCCTGCATCACACATTAAGGTTATGAGAGAAATGGAAATGATCACCAAAATAAAAGCAGCTCTTTCTTGTTACGCAAATTCTCCTTATCAGTGTCATTGGAAATGTATAGAGAACAGTATGGAGAATATGCATATTGATGTGAGGGTGTAAAGGGTTCAGCAGTGGCGGTCACCCTTTCCTGCGTCCAAGCAGCTTGTTGTTATCTTTACATGTCTATGCTGAGATCCATGTTGATTTTGTTCTTTCATTTTATTATTGGTTACTTCCTTCCTCTTCAAGTACCTTCATAATAACAACATCTCACTAAAGAAAAAAAAACTGACTCTCGTGTACTTGCTATTTACTTCCTCTTCAAGTACCTTCATAATAACAACATCTCACTAAAGAAAAAAATACTGACTCTCGTGTACCTGCTACTTCCTTCCCCTTCAAGTACCTTCATAATAACAACATCTCACTAAAGAAAAACAAAACTGACTCTCGTGTACCTGCTATTTACTTCCTCTTCAAGTACCTTCATAATAACAACATCTCACTAAAGTGAAACCAGCTTTACTATTCAATTTAATCTCTTCGTCCTTGCTACTGCAATTCCTAAATACATTACGTCATTAAAAAGTTGCACTGCACAATAATTTTGGCCATTGGGACATATTATTGAATCCCTGTTTACTCTAACGACAGCAAACCGCACAAGGCGCTTGTTAGCCGCACAGAAGATTTTAGTTATTGATGCAGAGGACACTTGAGGACCGTTTTAAATTACGCTGGCTGTTTTCTTCTCCGAGACATGTTCCGCAGTATGTCTACGATGACGTGTCCAATGTGTCTCATCTTCCAGCAGTAAATTACAGGGTTCAGAGATTAATTAACAAATATGCGATTCAACGAGTGAAGAAAAAAATATTGAGCTCATTTTAAATTTTATGCCAGAGTGACAGCTGGCTATGTTTGTTAAAATATTAATAAAACATACGTAATGGAACTTTTGGTCTCGTAACATTTAGTCTGTTTTTGTTTTCATACGCAACATTCTGCTTTCATTAAGTTTTTAACTCAAAGTGTTCCTTGGTGTTGTGGCTGTAAGTGTAGACAGGTTCTTAGCTGTTCATCTTCATCTCAGATATCAAGAGCTTGTGACTCACAAGCGTGTTGTTGTTGTGATGATCAGCAAATGGGTGTGCAGTGCATTTATTTCTTTGATGATACTGTGGGGGCTTCCGAGTACTCGAGATCTTCTATGTACAATTATTGCAGCTTTGGGTTTCATTATCACATTCGTGGTGTATATCAGGATATATTTTAGTGTCCGACGGCACAAGAACCAGATTCATTCTACGCAAGTACAAGAAGTAGCGCATTCTGATGAAATAAAAAACTTTATTGTTCTCATTAAATCCACAGTAAGCATATTCTACGTATATCTCGTGTTCATGATTTGTTATTTGCCTTTTTTAATTTGCTTGGCTGTTATTCGAATCTATGGCTCGAGTATCGCTTTAAGTCAATTTTATTTTTACTCCACGACTCTCATGTATCTAAATTCATCTTTGAACCCTGTCATTTACTGCTGGAAGATGAGACACGTTCGACACGCTATCATGGACATACTGCGAAAGATGTCCTGGAACAGCAATCGGCCATTACGGATAAACTACAATCGATCATCGAGTATCGCCCAAGTTGAAAACTGATCCACTCTGTGCGTCTAACAAGGACTGTGCACGGTTTGTTGGCAACAAAGGAGTTAGAGAGGAAAAAACAATGTACATAAACTCAGTGATAATTGTGTTTTCAATCGAATGTTAAATACGCAATACATCAAATTATCAGGAAAAGGCCAATTAAACAGGAAAGCTGGTTTGGTTATTGTGTGCTTCAGCAAATTCCTAAATTAAACGAACTTCATTTGCTTTTTGCCTCAGCCTGGTTATCTATTCTAAGGAGGTTAAAACAGAACAAACCTGTTCAGGCTCACGACAGTACATGGCTCAAAACTTCGATAAGTCATTTTTCATTTAGCCATATGTTGATAAGAGGGGAATTCCCCCGAAGCATCTTCAAAAAAGCTGCTTTTGCTCATGAAAAAGCGAGTTTTTATTATCAATATAATCAACTTTTTTCCAAAGAAGTATTACCCTAAGAAGGAATGAGATAAAGTCCGCAAAGAAAATTGCTCTTACCATAATAAGAACATAATTTTACAGGCATAAAGTTATAAAGCATATGTTTGCACTAATTTTAATTAATGGACACATTGCAGGCAGATATCACGCAGTATTTTTCTCTCAATTTACCACTTTTCACTTTGAAGGGTGACTTTTATGGCTAACATCATTGAAACAATGTGAACTATTTGCAATTAGAAAGATTTTCATCGTTATTGGTTTCGTTTGCACAAGTCTGACGATTAACTAATCTTGTTTGGAAAATAAGAAAAAACAAAACAAAACGGAAAGTAGCCTTCGAGTAGCTTGTTGTGACCAATTAAAGCGTTTATTATTTACTTCTTCCAATGATATGATATACAACCTTTATTTTTAATTACTGAATTTTACTGTGACCATGCTGATCGAAATGGTTCTTTCTTGGTTTACGATAATTTGGAGGAAGATTTAAGTGTACATAATTTGTATAGGTAATCACATGATTTCGAGTGCAATTTAGAATAAATAAGCACGAATAAATTGTTTTAGAGACTAACAAAATTGTACGAGCCAGTAGGGCGGGTGCAATTTGTGGTCTTTGAAAAAATTAACAAGTACTTATTTATTCCAAATTGCACGAGAAAAATCACATGATTACGTGTTAATAATAAAAATGAAAAAATTCGAAATAGCTTATCATAATTAAGCGTAAGCAAAGCGCGCGCATTAAGTGCAAAAATAATTTATTCAAACCGTGCGTTCGGTCAAAACAACCGCGTACGTTCAAAACAATAATATGTAATGATATCTTCATATCTTCAAGGCGCAAACAAAAGTTCAAATTCCGGCTAAACAGTTCAAGGAATTGTTCATTCTGTGTCCGAATCACTTTCGATGAAATGGAATCGTCGTTTCCGAGGTTTAACTATGTATGTTTTTAATTTCGCTCGAGCAAAGTGTCAAGCTGGGTCGGTTCGTAATTTTCGATTTCCTTGGCAGTTACCTTCTCTAAACAGCACTTTTTCCATACCGACAACCAAAAAGCAGCGCTTTTTACAGTGTTTTCGTTGTTTCAGCTGTTTTTCAGCAGCGGTGGCGAAAGAAAAACGTCGACCAATTTCTAGACAAGTTAATGCGTCAATTATGTAAAATGTAGTCAAAAAATTAGTCTCGTAATGAAAGTGCTTAAAAGCTTTTGTTAAGATAATCGACGGCTTAAATTTCGGGCTTATCCATGATGATTACGTAATGATTTGAAGATGTCTTCAAACATCTTGGAGATTATTTGTAACAGCGTCGATTTCTCCTGGCTTTAACCTTTTAACTCCCAGGAATGATTTAAAACTAATTTCTCTCTAAACTATCCATACATTATCCAGCGAACAGGTAATGAGAATACTTAAACTTATCAAGTAGAAGTTGTTACCTTGATCTAACATCAAATTCTTGTAACTTACTTACAATAAAATGTGTAGCAGGTAGAGGGGAGAATTAACAATCAGATCTTGGGAGTTAAAGGGTTAAGGAAAGCGGAAGGGAGGGGGGGCAGTCGTCGCCAACAGAATATTAATAGGGGACTACAGTGAATTGACAGCCAATTAACTGTCAACAAGGGATGGAGGGCTTGTAGGAATGTTATAGAATCTTATGGAGGGGGCGGGGGGGGGGGGGGGCTGTGTAAACATTGTTGTGACTCGACCAAGATCCTCTAACACGGAATTATCATCGATCCGCCAGGAATTTAAGCCGTCGATTATCTGTACAAACAATTTTTGGAACACTTTTATTTCGAGACTAATGTTTTAAATAAATCTCATTTTATTGACCCAATAACTTGTCTAGAAATGGCAAAGAATTGTCATATTGATTCCAAAACCTATCTGTTTTTTGTATATAAACAAAAGAAATAACAAACTTCAATTTAAGTTCTCAAAACTCCCGTTGTTATCAAGAACCACCAACAAACATCTCCAGGGTAATCAATAACTCTAAAGCCACCTCTGTTTCCTTTTTCATATGCAGCATTCCACTTCGACTACGTTTTTACCTCAAAAGTGTTACGACAAACTCGATGCTTTTTGTTCTTTATTTAATTTTCAAGGATATTGATCAATCCATTTTCGTTTTCAATCCACTCACTTGCTAATGATTAACATCGGTTCTTCTTCACTCGTAAATACTAGCTCCTGTTTGTTTTTCTTCCTGAAGGCATTACGAGACGCTCTCAATGTGACGCTATACCGTTTTATCGCAGGCTCATTTAATTTTTTAACTTCTTATGAAAGAGCTGGAAGTTTATTTCCTTCGCTACTGATGATACCTTATTTTTATTTGTTGTTTAGTCCCGAGAATCTTACCATTGATCATCTCTGCCATTATTATTACCTGTTTGCTTGAAAATTTCTGCAAATTACTCATAAAGGGGAGTCATGGAGTTGACTGTTTATTAAAAAGGAAGAAGTTCATTTCCACTATAACAAAGTAATTTGGGAATTCTGCTTTTGAGGCAGAAGGATGGATGGCAAAACATTTCCTTCTATTTTGTTTGAAACTGGCATATCACTTAGTTGTCAGTGCTAGTTTTAAGGGATTCGGCGAAATAGTTGGTAGTTATGGGCAAAATTTACAAGGGAAAAATGAAACCTTTTCCGAAGCTTAAGTCCGCAACCACTGTTATTGATTCTAAATTCTGATTTGAAACTAAAAGCGACGGAAACCTTGATGTGAATAAAATCATGTGTCGTATCCTACTTCTATTTACATCCATAATTACAATTTCTCTATCCATCGATGACAAAACCAGCTTTCTTGCTCAAATTAGCCTTTCCCTGTCACACTTAAGATTATTACTTAAAATTGGAACTAAGCGATTATTTGGCTGCCGGGTCATATCACTAAGTTTATGTATACTATAATATTTTTGTCCCTATTTCACTTTGTCGGAAAGAATTACTATGCGTAGTAAGCCACAAAATAAAATATAAAGATAAAGTTTCTTTAAAACGATACTCGAGCCATGGATTTGAATAATAGCCTTACAAATGAAGTAGGGCAAATAACAAATTAAAAACACGAGATATACGTAGAATATGCCAACTATGGATTTAATGGGAACAATAAAGTTTTTTATCTCCTCAGACTGAGCTTCGTTTCGCATTTGCATGGAGTGAATATGATTTTTGTGCTGTCGCACAGTTAGATATATCCTGATATATACCACGAGTGTGATAACAAAACTGAAAACAAAAGAAATTGTACCTACAAGATCCCGAGTACCAAGAGGCCCCCACAATATCAGGAAAGATACAAATGCGCTATACACCCATATGCCAATCACAACAAGAACAACACGTCTGTGAGTCACAAGCTCCTGGTATCTGAGATGAAGATGAACAGCTAGGAGCCTGTCTACACTTACAGCCACAACACCAAGAAACGAAGCAGTTGCGAATAATAAATAACCTAAAATGGTCCACACTTGTGTAGTGTTACAGCCAGGATTGTCTAGTCGAAGCCAGTTGATCGGGAGGAAAGTGTATAATGGTTGATTAACCAAACCAACAGCAACATCCGAGCAGGCAAGACTTAGTAGAAGAGTTTTCAGAGTTTTTGGCATTGTTGCAGTTTTGTGTATGGCGTAGACTGTCACAATATTCAACATGAAGGCCGTGTAAGTAAGAAAAATATTAAAGACACAGTTAGTGATACAAGTCGAACGAAGATCTTCAAGTTCAGTGAATATGGGAAAAAACTGCGAAGACTGGTTACAAAACAATTTGCTCATGATTTTCGCTAGGAGCCGCTATTTCATACAAATACAGAATGGTTTGCGATATTTTAGCAGGTCAACTTCTCACAAGCCTTACTGAGGATAACAACGATAGCACCCTTCGTCATTCAACGTTGAAGTAAACAGTCCTTGGATCTCGGCAGATGGTTGCGGCCGGTGATGAGATAGGAAGTTATAAGAAAATAAGTTGATTATCAGTTTTCCTTGATTACCAACATTCGCTTAACACGTGTAACAGTGCGTTTGTACAGCTCGTTGGATTTCACATTCATGTTCTATAACTTTAAAACAAACACTGAAAAAATGAGTGGCTTAATGACGGACTGATCATTGTTTTTCGCAGGACGAGAGTTGGGGGTCGGAGGATTTTGGTTGTCACGATAAAATTTATCTGCCTCCCCAATACACCTCTGTAATATTCTTATAATCCTTAGCTAACTTATTGGCAGTTCAATGGCAGCCAATTCTCTATTGTCCTCTGTAGAGTAGTCAGCTAGAGGTCTGCAGGTAGTGCCAGACCCCTGGCAAAACCTCTCCCCGATTCGTCTCAAGCCTTCTCACGGGCAGAGATGGTATGCTCGTAGATAGTCTCATACCCACCCCTTTCATGGTCAAGCGGTTGGAACCTACATTTCCCTTACAGATAAACGGTAAGATCTGAATACGAAATTATAATAGTCCACAGGCTACTGAATTTGAGCGAAACCGTTAAGTTTTTGGCAGAAATTAAAACTGCAAATGAACGAAGGAAACTGTACTACTTCGGTGGGGGTATTACGAGACAATTTGATTTTATCTGAGTTGATAATGTAAATTAAACACTGAGGAAAGTTTCTAAAACTGAAGTTTCGACCGTTTGCATTTCGTCGGAGTAAATGTCTCAAAAAGCATCACTTGGGCTATTCCGTGCTTTTGACGGTCCGCCTGCTCCTGTTTCGGGTTCTGATTTGCTAACTATGGTGTTACCCACTGTTCCGATGCCCGTGTGGATAAGACTGGATTTGTTATTTTGACACGCATGTGGAGCCTGCTTTATTCTTAATTTGCGTTTAAATATTCTGAACATGGTTTTTTGGGGTTTACATGCTACATATGCGCCATACTAAGCTCGCCTTATTCCCCCCCATTGATACAGATGAGGCGCAGTAAAATGAACATGGACTACAAACAAATGTAGAAACGAAAGAAGCAATTTAATTCTCTTTGTATTCTTTCTATAACATTGAGCCTTGCTACAGCTACAAAAAAATAAGCAACATCAAGTACACAGATACACGAAATTAAGTAGGTATCACTTGGGGAAATAATGAAAATTAATAATGTACGCAAAAGTAAAACATAATTAAGAGCTTGCAGTCCTTCTGAAGGCTATCATAAGAATTTCAGTCTTTCCTTCACACGCTTGCTCCAAAGTTTATTCGTTATGTCAGCTCTTAATTCTTCGGCCTCCAAAGCCGTACAGCGTGCGTCCTTGTCGTTTCAGCGCGTATAAAACGTCCATCTGGTCTCCGTTTTGCGCTCGGCGTGTTCAGTGTATGTCAGCGCGTCGCGTATCATGTTTTCGAGGAAACCTTGGAGAACTCCGCGATATTCTTCATAAATGAGACCTGAAATGCGCTTTTTTTATGTTTTATTAATATCCTAATAAACATAGCTGTCACTCTGGAAAAAATGAAAGCAATGAAAACGACCTTAGTATTTTTGGTTTTACTCATTGACTCTCACATTTCTTAATTCGTCTTTGAAACCTGCCATTTACTTCTGAAAGATGAGACACAATCGACACGCTATCATGGATATGCTGTGGAACATGTCTTGGGAAGAAATCAGCCATCTTGCGTAATTTACAAACCGTCTTCAAGTGTCGTTCCACGGGTGGACCACACTATGTGTTCATGGTTAATTATTATTGACATGAGACGAACAGAATACGCGAGGGTTATGAATAAGGCTCTGAAAATTGCCGGTATATCTCAGTCACATCTCGGTCTCAAAATCTCAATAAAGTTCAATGAAATGTTAATCGACGCACTTGTGATATTTTTAGCCTTCATGGGTCGTTTGAGGCGTCTGCGTCCAGAAGTAATTTAGCAAAAAGACGCTTCAAACGGCCCATGAAGGCGAAAAAAAAATACTGCAAATGAGTTGATTAACATTTCATACTTCACATTTTATTTTGCATGTCACTAACAAGGACTTGTGCAATGACTGTATACTGAGATGCAATCCGAACCCAAAAAGAGTTCTATTTCTAACAGCGACAACACCTGTGGCTTAGATTCGATGTTTTTAGCAATTAGGCCAAATATTGCTGTAGATGGTTCAGGTCTGTGCTAAGACGCGGAAATTTCAGATCTTTATTAAAGGATGAGTTTTTCTTGATTAGCCATGTCTTCATAGCTTAGACACGGGTTACTCTCGGGTTTTTGTGTTGTAAAAGTATGAAAATAGTATTAACATGTTTAACGAGTCTATTTAGAAAACAAACCTTGTTAAAAAATTGTTAAAAGTTTCTTTTGAGAGATACTTTGACATTTAATTTCGACTATAATAAATCATTCAGTACTTGTTTTAGCAGTGACTTAATTTCGCAGGACTTTAATTTCTCGATTCGGCCAAAACAAGAGGTTATAAATCGTCTACAATCTCTTGGCCGAAAGTATATATTAGAAGGAACTGAGTAAAGCGAAAATTGTCAAAATACTGATCAGCAGGAACAAAGAATTAATTAACAAGTATAAATAACTTGTCATGACGTTTTACAAGGAGTCAGATAGGAATATAATGGCACCTGTATGAAGCAGCACCGTATTAGCGGTCACCCTGTATTAGGAGGTCAGTTGTTAAAGTGCTGAAAATGGAACCCTTTAGTTTGTGCAATTTTCACCTCTATCAAGCGGTCACCTATTTAAACCTTTTGACCCCTGGGAGTGACTAGCTTCTAATTTCTCTTTGCAACATCACCCCTGCATCACACATTAAGGTTATGAGGTGTCTCTTAAGCTATTAATTAGTCCGCAGATGTTTTCAGGTGATCTTACATGATACAATCTGACCGGGAATTTTATGAGCTTAAGCTTAAGTATGTTTTTTCTTGTGATCGCCTTTGGCCTAGACGCAGTAATAGATAGGTTTTTGAATTGATTTAACATTTATTTCCAATTTCTAGACAAGTTAATGGGTCAGTTATGTAAAATGTGGTCAAAAAATTAGTCTCGTGATAAAAGTGCTTCAAAGCTTTTCTTTTGACAGGTAATCGACGGCTCAAATTTCGGGCTTATCCATGACGATTACGTGACGATTTGAAATTGAAATTGATTTTGAAAAATGAATAATGATCGTTCCTTTTGTAGGATAAATGACAGATGAAATATATTCGGTGGCTTTCTGCTGTAGACACCCAAATAGTATACATCTACTTCTAACAGCAACGATTACTGCAAAAACTGATTCTCAAATAGCGAGAACTGAGGTATCAGAAAGAGTTCCATAACGGATTGTCATTTACTGCTAAAAGGTGAGACGCATTCGACGCGCTTTCATAGAAATACCGCAGAACATATCTTGGAGAACCAATCAGCCATCTGGCGTAATTTTACAATCGGCGTTCAAGTGTCGTTCATGGTGATACCTGAATACCTCAGGGACGGCAGAGGTGTGGGCTGGGGCAAGGGAGGCTTTCAAGGACACATTTTATTTTGTCTTAGTATGAGTATTAATATCTCCAAGATATATGATTAAAAACAAGCCTCGGACGAAAACTGCCTAGTTCAAAAGACAGTTGAACATATTGACTGCTTACGTCTGTTGATTTGTCTGACGTAACGTAAGCTCTTTCTTTATCATTGGCTTACAACATTAAAACCCATACCTCAAGAAGAGGATACCTTTTGTTGATGTACACCACTTTTGGGAGGAAAGGTAATGTTTTAGGCAGAATGTGGAATCAGCCAAAGAATCGCTGCCCGAAATAAGGAAAAACTGTCCTGCTAAAGAATCGTAACTCGTTCAATTTGTCTGGAATAGAGGATCCTATCTTTTATAAGTGAGTTGATATCATGAACGAGTTATTTTGTAAAGAATTTTTGGATTATTTTCCTACATACACAGAACTTAAAGATCTTCGTTTGACTTTTATCACCAACTGCATTTTCAACAATTTTATAACTCACACCTCCATCATGTTGAATATTGCAACAATCTACGCTATCCACAAAACTTCGGCAATGGTAAAACTTTGAAAACTCTGCTGCTGAGTCTTGCCTTCTCGGACCTTGCTGTTGGTTTGTTTAGCCAACCATTATACACTTTTTTTCTGATCAAGTGCTTACAACCGGAAAATCTTAACTGTAATACTTATCAAGTGCTGATTATTTCAGGTTATTTATTCTCAACTGCTTCATTCTTTGGTGTCGTGGCTGTAAGTGTAGACAGGTTCTTAGCTGTTCGTCTTCATCTCTGATATCAAGAGCTTGTGACTCACAGGCGTGTTAAGTTGTTGTTGTGGTGATCGGCAAATGGCTGTGCAGTGCATTTGTTTCGTTGATAACGTTGTGGGGGTTACCTGGTACTCGGGATCTTATAGGGTCAGTTGTTGCAGCTTTCGGTTTCATTGTCACTTTTGTGGTGTACACCAGGATATATTTTACTGTACGACGGCACAAGAAACAGATTCACTATATGCAAGTACAAGAAGTAGCTCATTCTGATGGAATAAAAAAACTTTATTGTTCTTATCAAATCCACAGTTAGCTTATTCTACGTATATCTCTTGTTGTTGATTTGTTATTTGCCTTTTTTTATTTGAGTATCGCTTCAAAACACTTTTTTCTTTACTCATTGACTCTCATATTTCTTAATTCATCTTTGAACCCTGTCATTTACTGCTGGAAGATGAGACACGTTCGACAAGCTATCATGGACATACTGCGAAAGATGTCTCTGAAGAGCAATCGGCCATTACGAATAAACTACAATCGATCATTGAGTGTTGTCCAAATTGATAACTGATCCACTCTGTACGTCTAACATGGACTTTGCGTGGTTTGTTTACGACAAAGGAAATAGGGAGAAAGAATATTGTACATAAACTTAGTGATATGACTCAGCAGCCAAATAATTGTGTATTCAGTCGAGTTTTCAATACGCAATACATAAAAATTATAACAAGTGGAAAGGAAGACGCCAATGAAACAGGAAAGCTGGTTTGCTTATCGTTTAATAATTCTTATTAAACGTGCTTCATTTGCTTTTTGCCTCAGCCTGGTTGGCTACCCTAAGGAGGTTAAAATATAACAAAACTGTTTAGGCTTACCACAGTACAAGGCTCAAAGCTTTGATGACTCATTTTTTTTATGTAGTCATAAGTTGATAAGAGGGGAATTCCTTTGAAGCATGTTCAAAAACGTTGCTTTAGCTCATGAAAAAGCGAGTTTTTATTATCAATATAATCAATTTTTTTCCATAGAAGCATTACCCTAAGAAGAAGTGATGCGAAGAAAATTTCTCTTACCTTAATGAGAACAAGCTTTTACGGGCATAGAGTTATAAAGCACCTGTTTGCGCTAATTTTGTTGAATGGATCACGTTGGAGACAGAGATCCTGGAGTATTTTTCTTTCAATTTACCACTTTTCACTTTGTTTTCAATAATCTCATTTTATTGACCGATTAACTTGTCTAGAAATTGCCAAGAATTCTTATCTTGATTCCAAAACCTATCTGTTATTTGCATATAAACAAAAGAAATAACAAACTTAATTGTAAGTTCTTAACATCCCCAGGGTAATCAATAACTCTAAAGCCACCTCTGTTTTCCTTTTCATATGCAGCATTCTACTTCGACTACGTTTTCACCTCAAAAGTGTCAGGAAGAACTCGATGCTTTTTGTTCTTTGTTTAGTTTTCAAGTATATTGATCAATCCATTTTCGTCTTCACTCTAATCATTAGCTAATGATTAACATCGATTCTTCTTCCCTCGTAAATACTAGCTCCTTTTTCTTCCTGAGGGCATTACGGCATGTCATTTAGTTGTCAGTGCTAGTTTTAAGAGATTTGGCGAAACAGTTGGTAGTTATAGGTAAAATTTACAAGGAAAAAAAAAAAGGAAAGCTTTTCCGAAGCTTAAGTCCGCAACTACCGTTTCTTCATTCTGATTTTAAATTAAAAGCGACGGAAACCTTAATATGAATAAAAGCATGTGTCCTTACTATATCCTCTGCCCCCCCCCCCCCCCCACAAAGAACAGAAATACTGACCGTTCCTTTTGTAGGATATAGGACAGATGAACTATTTTTTAATGGCCTTCCCGCCGTAGAACCCAAATTGTATGCATCTCCTTTAAACAGCAACGATTTCTGCAAAATACCTCACGGAAGGCGGAGCTAGGGGCTGGGGCAAGGGAGGCTTTCAAGGACACATTTTATTTTGTGTTAGTATGAGTATTAACATATTCAAGATATATGATTAAGAAACAAGCCTCGGGAGAAAAGTGTCGATTGCAAAATACAATTGAACATCTTGACTGGCTCCATCTCTGAATTAATTTGTCTGACGTAAGTTCTTTCTTTGTCATTGGCTGACATCTCAAAAACCCATATTGCGAGAATTAAGAGGATTCCTTTTGCTGAAGTTTATCACTTTTGGGAGGAAAGGTAGCATTTTAGGCAGAAAGTGGAATCAGCTCAAGATTTGCTGCCCAAAATCAGAAGAGACCGTCCACTTAAAGAATCGCAACACGTTCTGTTTGTCTGGAATAGAGGGTTCCATGTTTTATGAGTGAGTTGATATCATGAACGAATTATTTTGTAACGAGTCTCTGGATTATTTTCCCAGCACGTATTTAAGAAGGAAAGGGAAATTATTGTTTATCATTGTCTATTGAGTGGATTGAAAACGAAAATGGATTGAGCGATATGCTTCAAAACCAAACAAAGAGCAAAAGCATTTCGTTTGCCTTAGGTTACACTTTTGAAGTAAAAACTTAGTTAACGCAGAATACTGCATATGAAAACGAAAATAGAGGTGGTTGTAAAATTATTAATTAGCACGCAAATGTTTTCAGGCGATTTTACATAATACAAGCTAACCGGGAGTTTTATGAGCTTAAAATCAAACATGTTTTTCCTGCTAATCCCCTTTCGCTTAGACGCAACAACAAATAGGTTTTTGAATTAATTTAACAATTCTTTCCAATTTCCAGACAAGTTAATGGATCAGTTGTATAAAATGTAGTCAAAAAATTAGTCTCGTATTAAAAGTTCTTAAAATATTTGTTTTGACAGATAATCGACCGCTCAAATTTCGGGCTTTCTATGATGATTATGTGATGATTTGAAGATGTCTTTCAAAATCTCGGAGATTATTTGTTACAGCGTCGATTTCTCCTGGCTTTAGCCTTTTAACTCCCAGGAATGATTTAAAACTAATTGCTCTCTAAACTACCCATACATCATCCAGCGAATAGGTCATGAGAATACTTAGACTTATCAAGTAGAAGTTGTTACCTTGATCTAACATCAAATTCTTGTAACTTACCTATAAGGAAATGTGTAGCAGGTAGAGGGGAGAGTTAACAATCAGATCTTGGGAGTTAAAGGTTAAGGAAAAACGGAGGGGGGTTTAGCTGTCGTCAATAAAGTGTTGAGAGGGGACTACAGTTAATTGACCGCCAATTAACTGTCGACTAGGGAGGGAAGGGTCATAGGAATCTTAGAGAACCTTCAGTATATGGATGGCTGTGTAAACATTCTCGTGACTCGACCAAGATGCTCTAACACCTCCCCTCCCCCCGCAGGAGATAAATAGTGACCAGTCTCTTAGGAGGATAAATGACAGATGACCTATTTTTAATGGCTTTCTCCTACGGGAACTGAGATTGTACGCATTTACTTCTAAAAGCAACAATTACTGCAAAAACCCATTCAGGAAAAGCGAGGTCAGTGATACCAAAAGTTCCATAACTTACATAACTTATTATCGGTTAAGATAATGAAACCAAACATTGTTTATTGTTCAGAATGTATTGTTGTCATCTTGAAGGCTTTGTAATGTTTTATATATTTCCTAAGGAGGATTTTGGTTGTGTCAAGATAAAAGTAACATTATCCCCCATAACACTGTAACATTCATATTACCCCCTCCACCCTTGTTGCCTTGTCAGCTTTTAAGCAAGCTGAAAAGCGACACTGTTACAAATATTCTCCATGGCAAGTTTCTTTAGCCCCCTCTCCCCACGAAACTCTCTTGGTGACAGCTGATTCCCACTCTGTTGCCCCTAAAAACCAGGAGAAATCGAGGCTTTAGAAATATTCTCCGAAATTTTGAAAGGCATTTTCGAATTGCCATGTAATCATCATAGATGCCCGAAATTTAGGCCGTCGATTATCTGTATAAACAAACTTTTGAACACTTTTATTTCGAGACTAATGTTTTCAATACATTTCATTTTATTAACCCATCAACTTGTCTAGAAATTGCAAAGAATTGTCATAATGATTCCAAAACCTATCTGTTATTTGCATATAAACAAAGGAAATAACAAGGAAAAACATATTAAATTTTAAGTTCTCAAAACTCCCGGTGTTATAAAGAACCACCTGCAAACATCTGCGGGCTAATCAATAACTCTAAAGCCACCTCTGCTTTCGTTTTCATATGCAGCATTCTGCTTCGACTCAGTTTTTCCCTCAAAAGTGTTAAGGCAAACTCGATGCTTTTTGTAGTTTGTTTAATTTTCAAGGATATCGATCAATCCAGTTTCGTTTTGAATCCACTCATTAGTTAATGATTAACATGGATTCTTCTTCCCTCATAAATAGTAGCTCCTGCTTGTTTTTATTCCTGAGGGCATTACGAGACGCTCTCAATGTGACGCTATTTTCGTTTTATCGTATGATCAATTAAAGCTTTTAACTTCTAAAGAAAGAGCTGGTTTATTCCCTCCGCTCCTGATCATACCTTATATTTATTTGTTATTTAGTTCTGAGAATCTTACTGTCAATACCATGTCTCCAAATTGATCATCTCTGTCATTCTTATTACCTGTTTGCTTGAGAATTTCTTCAAATTATACATTAAGGTTAGCCAAAGCGTTGACTGTTTATCAAAAGGAAGAAGTTCGTTTACACTATCACAAAGTAATTTGAGAATTCTGCTTTTGAGGCAGAAGGATGGATGGCAAAACATTTCCTTTTGTTTTATTTGTAGCTGGCATGTCACTTAGTTGTCAGTGCTAGTTTTGGCGAGACAGTCGGCAGTTATAGGCAAAATTTACATGAAAAAAAAAGAAACCTTTTCCGAAGCTTAAGTCCGCAACTACCGTTATTGGTTTATTAATTCTGATTTTAAATTGAAAGCGACTGAATCCTTGATAGGAATAAAAGCATGTGTCCTACTGAATCCTTTGCCTTCCCTCCCACCCCAGAAAATAAATACTGACCGTTCCTTTGGTAGGATATATGACAGATGAAGTATTTTTTAATGGCTTTCTGCTGTTGAAACCCAAATTGTATGCATCTTCTTCTAACAGCAACGATTACTGCAAAAAACTTATTCGCAAATAGCGAGAACTGAGTTATTAGAAAGAGTTCCATAGCGGATTGTCATTTACTGTTAAGAGGTGAGACACATTCGACGCACTTTTATGTAAATACCGCAAAACATATCTTGGAGAACATCTGGCATAATTTTACAATCGGCGTTCAAGTGTCGTTCATGGTGATACCGGAATACCTCAGGGACGGCGGAGCTAGGGGCTGGGGCAAGGGAGGCTTCCAAGGACACATTTTATCTTGTGTTAGTATGAGTATTAACATCTCCAAGATATATGATTAAAAAAAAAAGCCTCGGGAGAAAAGTGTCGATTACAAAAAACAATTGAACATCTTGACTGCCTCCATCTCTGAATTAATTTGACTGACGTAAGTTCTTGCTTTGTCATTGGCTGACATCCCAAAAACCCATGTTGCGAGAGTTAAGAGGATTCCTTTGTTGAAGTTTATCACTATTGGGAGGAAAGGTAACATTTTAGGCAGAAAGTGGAATCAGCTCAAGATTTTCTGCCTAAAAAAAGGAGAAACTGTCCTGCTAAAGAATTGCAACACGTTCTGTTTGACTGGAGTAGATGGTCCTATCTTTTATGAGTGAGTTGATATCATGAGCGAATTATTTTGTAACGAGTCTTTGGATTATTTTCCCACATACACTGAACTTAAAGATCTTCGTTCGACTTTTATCGTCAACTGCATTTTTAACAACTTTATGACTCACACCTCCATCATGTTGAATATTGTGACAATCTACGCCATCCACAAAACTTCGGCAATGGCAAAAACTTTGAAAACTCTGCTGCTGAGTCTTGCCTGCTCGGATGTCGCTGTTGGTTTGTTTAGCCAACCAATATACATTTTTTTTCTGGTCAAGTGCTCGCAACTGGACAATCTTAGCTTTCATACTTACAAAGCACTGAGTATTTCAAGTCATTTATTTTCAACTGCTTCGTTCCTTGGTGTTGTAGCTGTAAGCGTAGACAGGTTCTTAGCTGTTCATCTTCATCTCAGATATCAAGAGCTTGTGACTCACAAGCGTGTTGTTGTTGTGGTGATCACCAAATGGTTGTGCAGTGCATTTGTTTCTTCGATAGTATCGTGGGGGTTCCTTAGCACTCGGGATCTCATGGAGTCAGTTGTTGCAGCTTTCGGTTTCATTGTCACATTCGTGGTGTACATCAGGATATACTTTACTGTCCGACGGCACAAGAATCAGATTCATTCTATGCAAATACAAGAAGTAGCCCATTCTGATGAAATAAAAAACTTTGTTTCTCTTATTAAATCGACAGTTAGCATATTTTACGTATATCTCTTGTTGTTGATTTGTTATTTGCCTTTTTTTATTTGCGTGGCTGTTGTTCGAATCTATGGCTCGAGTATCGCTTTAAAACAATTTTTTCTTTACTCAATGACTCTCATATTTCTTAATTCATCTTTGAATCCTGTCATTTACTGCTGGAAGATGAGACACATTCGATACGCTATCATGAACATACTTCGAAAGATTTCTAGGAACAGCAATCGGCCATTACGGATAAACTACAATCGATCATCGAGTGTCGTCCATGTTGATAACTGATCCACTCTGTGCGTCTAACAAGGATTTTACACGGTTTGTTTACCACAAAGGAAACAGGGAGAAAGAACATTGTACATAAACTTAATGATATGACTCAGCAGCAGAATCATTGCATATCTTGTCGAGTTTCAAATACACAATACATCAAATTCTCACGAGTGGAATGAAGGAGGCCAATTAAACAGGAAAGCTGGTTTGGTTATCGGTGTATCTCAGGTAACTCCTAAATTGAACGAGCTTCATTTGCTTTTTACCTCAACCAAGTTATCTTTTCTAAGGAGGTTAAAATATATCAAAACTGTTTAGGCTCACGACAGTACATGGCTCAAAACTTCGATAAATCATTTTTTTTATTTAGCCATATGTTGATCAGAGGGGAATTCCTTCGAAGCATCTTCAGAAAGGCTGCTTTAACTCATGAAAAAGCGAGTTTTTATTATCAATATAATCAAAGTTTTTTTTCTAGAGAAGCATTACCCTAAGAACGAGTGAGATAAAGTACGCGAAGAAAATTGCTCGTACCTGAACGAGAACAAAATTTTAGAGTTATAAAGCATCTGTTTGCACTAATTTTAATGAATGGATCACTTCGCAGGCAGAGATCACGCAGAATTTTCCTTCAATATACTACCTTTTTCTTTGAAGAGTGACTTTTATTGCTACCATTACTGCGACAATGTGAATTATTTACAATCAAAAAGAGTTTTATCGTTATTGCTTTCGTTTGCACGTGTCTGAAGATTAACTAGGCTTGTTTGGAAAATAGGAAATCACAAAACAAAACGAAAATAGCTTTTGAATAACTTATTGTGATCAAGTACGGCGTTTTACCTTATTTACCCTTTCCGATGATATGGCATTTAACTTTTATCTTAAATGACTGAATTTTACTGCGACAGCTCACTTCTCGCAAGACCATGCTTATCGAGGTAGTTCTTTCCTGGTTTATGATAATTTGAAGGAAGATTTAAGACATAATTTAAGTGGCTAAAAATAGTTTGTTGGAGGAGTATACGGTGCTCATATTAATAAACAAATAAATAAAATCCTTAACTCCCCTATTAAAGTGCAATTTTAATTAAGAAGGTTTAAAGCAAGCAGATAATGAGAATGACAAAGATGATCAATTTAGGGACATGGTATTGATAGTATGATGTTCAGGAATAAACAGCAAATAAATATAAGTTATGATCATGAGTGAAGGGAATAAACTTCCGGCTCTTTCTTTAGAAGTTAAAAACTTTAAATTATTCCACGATGAAATGGTGTAGCTTCACATTTGGAGCGTCACGTTTTTTTCGTCAGAAAGAGAAGAAGCCAGGAGCAAGTATTTAAGAGGGAAAGGGAAATTATTGTTTATCATTGTCTACTGAGTGAATGGAAAACGAAAATGGGTTGATTGATATGTTTGAAAAGTAAACAAACAGCGAAGAGCATTTCGTTTGCCTTTGGTTACACTTTTGAGGTAAAAATTTATTCAAAGCAGAATGCTGCATACGAAAACGAAAGTTATCGATTAGTCTGCAGATGTTTTAATGTGATTTTACATAATACTAGTTGACCGGGAATTTTATGAGCTTAAAATTAAGAACGTTTTTCTTTGTAACCTCCTTTCGCTCAGACGCAATAGCTGATCGGTTTTTGAATTAATTTAACAATTATTTCTAATTTCTAGACAAGTTCATGGGTCAGTCACATAAAATAAAGTCAAAAAATTATTCTCGTTATTAAAGTTTCTTTGTTTTTTTTTGACAGATAATCGACGGATTATCCATGATGATTATGTGGTGATTTAAAGATGTCTTTCCAAATCTCGGAGATTATTTGTAACAGCGTCGATTTTCCTAGCTTTAAGGGAAAACCAAAGGGGTTTCAGTTGTCGCCAACAGAGTATTAAGAGGAGACTGACTGACCGATTAACTGTCACCTAGGAGGGAGGGGTCATAGGAATCTTATAGAATCTTATGGGGGGCTGTGTAAAGATTGTTGTGACTCGACCAAGATCCTCTAACACCTTCCCTCTTCCCACAGGCGATAAATAATGACCAACCTCTTGGGAGGATAAATGACAGATGAACTATTTTTGATGGCTTTCTGCTGTAGAAAATCAGATTAAACGCATTTACTTCTAAAAGCAACGATTACTGCGAAAACTAATTCAGGAAAAGGGAGGTCAGGGATATCAAAAGTTCCATAACTTATTATCGGTTAAGATAATTAAACCAAACATTGTTTATTGTTGAGAATGTATTGTTATCATCTTCAAGGCTTTTTGATGCTTTATTTATTTCCTAAAGAGGATTTTGGTTGTGTCAAGATAAAAGTAACATTATCCCCCATAAGACTGCAATATTCTTATTCCCCCCTCCCTCCTTCTTACCTTGTCTGCTTTTAAGAAAAGCGACGCTGTGACAAATATCCTCCAAAGCAAGTTTCTTTAGCCTCCCCCCCCCCCCCCACAAAATATCTTAGCGACGACTGATCCCCACTCTGTTGCTCCTCAAAACCAGGAAAAATCGAGGCTTTAGAATATTCTCCGAGATTTTGAAAGGCATTTTCAAATTGCCACGTAATCATCATAGATGTGCCCAAAATTTAAGCCGTCGATTATCTGTATAAACAAACTTTCGAACACTTCTTTTTCGGAACTAATGTTTTCAATACATCTCATTTTATCGACCCATTTAATTTGTCTTGAAATTGCAAAGAATTGTCATAATGATTCCAAAACCTATCTGTTATTTGCATATAAACAAAGGAAAAGCAAGGAAAAACATACTTTTTTTTTAAGTTCTCAAAACTCCCGGTGTTATCAAGGGTAACCTGCAAACATCTGCGGGCTGGTCAATAACTCTAAAGCCACTTCTGTTTTTGTTTTCATATGCAGCATTCTACTACGACTAAGTTTTTACCTCAAAAGTGTTAACACAAACTCAGTGCTTTTTGTTGTTTGTTTAATTTCCAAGGATATCGATTAATCCATTTTCGTTTTCAGTCCACTCACTAGCTAATCATTAACATCGATTTTTCTTCCCTCGTAAATACTAGTTCCTATTTGTTTTTCTGTCAGTGCTAGTTTTAACTGAGAAATTCGGCGAAACAGTTGGCAGTTATGGGCAAAATATACAAGGGAAAAATGAAACCTTTTCCGAAGCTTAAGTCCGCAACCACTGTTATTGATTTTAAATTCTGATTTGAAACTAAGAGCGACGGAAACCTTGATGTGAATAAAATCTTGTGTCGTATCCTACTTTTATTTACATCCATAATTACAATTTCACTATCTATCGATGATAACACCAGCTTTCTTGCTCAAATTAGCCTTTCCCTTCCACACTACAGATTGTTCGATTTATCGAGTACTTAAAATTGGAACCAGGGGATTATTTGGCTGCCGGGTCATATCACTAAGTTTATGTACAATCTTGTTTGTCCCTATTTTACTTTGTCGTAAACAAATACCGCCCATAGTCTTTGTAAGCCACACAGAGGCGATCAGTTATTAATATGGACGACACTCGATGACCGATTGTAATTGATCCGAAATGGCCGATTGCTGTTCCAATACATCTTTCGTAATATGTCTATGATAGCATGTCGAATGTGTTTAATCTTCCAGCAGTAAATAACAGGGTTCAAAGATGAATTCAGGAACACGAGAGTCAATAAGAAAAGAAAAAGTTTCTTTAAAACGATACTCGAGCCATAAAATTGAATAACATCCATGCAAATGAAAAGGGGCAAATAACAAACTAACAACACGAGATATACGTGAAATATTCCAACTGTGTATTTAATTAGAGCAGTTAAGTTTTTTATCTCCTCAGACTGAGCTTCGTCTCGTATTTGCATGGACTGAATGTGATTCTTGTGCCGTCGTACAGTTTGATATATCCTGATGTACACCACGAGTGTGATAATAAAACCGAAAGCAACAGTAATTGTATTTATAAGATTCCAAGCACTAAGAAGCCCCCACAATGTAAACAAAGAAACAAATGCACTATACACCCATATGCTGACCACCACCACAACAACACGCCTGTGAGACACGAACTCCTGGTATCTGAGATGAAGATGAACAGCTAAGAACCTGTCTACACTTATAGCCACAACACCGAGGAACGAGGCAGCTGAAAATAAACTACCTAAAATCGTCCCCACTTGTTTAGGGATACAGCTAGGATTGTCTAGTCGAAGCCAGTTGATAAGGAAGAAAGTGTATAATGGTTGACTAAATAAACCAACACCAACATCCGAGCAGGCAAGACTTAGCAGCAGAGTTTTCAAAGTTTTTGGCATTGTTGAAGTTTTGTGGATGGCGTAGATTGTCAAAATATTCAACATGAAGGCGGTGTAAGTAAGAAAAATGTTGAAGACACAGTTGACGATACAAGTCGAGCGAAGATCTTCAAGTTCGGCGAATATGGGCAAAAATTTCGAAGACTGGTTACAATACAATTTGCTCATGATTTTCACTCACTTATAAATTATAGGGGCCGCTATTTCAGACAAATAGTTAATGGGTTGCGATATTTTAGCAAGCCAATTTATCACAAGCCTTACTAAGGAGAACAACAATAGTACCCTCCGTCATCTAACGTTCGAGTAAACAGTCCTCACATCTCGGCAGGTGGTTGCGGCCGGTGCTGAGATGGGAAGTTAAAGAAAATAAATTACTTATGAGTTTCCCTTTGTTACCTCCGTTCGCTTAAAACGTATAACAATATGTTTGTGGAGCTCGTTTTCATTTCTCGTTCATGGTTTTGGTTGTCACGATAAAATTTGCCTGATTCCCCCATAAGCTTCTGTAATATTCTTACGATCCTCTCTCATTGGCAGTTCAATGGCAGCCAATTCTCTATAGTTCTGTAAAGGGTAGTCAGCTAGAGGTCTGCAAGTGGTGCCGGACCCCTGGCACACCTCTCCCTGATTCGTTTCAAGTCTTCCCACGGGCAGAGAAGGTCTGCTTGAAGGTAGTCTCGTACCCACCCCATTCACGGCCGGGCGGTTGTAACTTACAGTTCAATTACAGTTAAAGGGTTGGATCTGGGTACGAGATCACCTCGCAGGCTACTGAATTTGAGCGAAACCGTTCATTTTTTGGCAAAAATCTAAACTGCAAATGAACAGAGGGGGTGCGTTTTCCGAAAAAATGCGATGCTACTTCGGTGGGGGTATTGCGAGTCAATTTTATTTTATCTGAGATGATCATGTAACTTGGACGCTGAGGAGACATTTTTTAAAACTGACAGTTCGAATGTTAGCTTTTCGTCGGAGTGAATGGCGCTAAAAGCATCACTCGGCTCATTTAGTGCTTTTGACAGTCCGTCTATTCTTGTTTCGGGTTCTCATTCGCTTATTATGATGTTAACCACAGTTCTGATTGCCCGTGTGGATTAAACTGGTCATGTTCCTTCGACAGGCATGTGGAACCTGCTTTATTCTAAAACTTATGTTTGAATATTCATGCACACTAACCTCGCCTTAGTCCCCCCATGGATACAGATGATTTATATAATTTATCGTTCAGTACTTGTTTTTTTTCACGGTTCTTAATTTCGCGGGACTTTAATTTCTCGATTTGGCCAAAACAAAAGGTTATAAACTGTTTACAATCTCTTGGCCAAAAGTATAAATTAGAAGCAACTAAGTAAAGAAAAAATTGTCAAAATACTGATCAGAAGGAACAAAGAATTAATTGACAAGCATAAACAGCTTGTCGTGACGTTTTACAAGTAGTCAGAAAGATATACAGTGGCAACTGTATGAAGCGGCACCGTATTAGCGGTCACCCTGTATTTAGCGGTCGGTTGTCAGAGTCCTGAAATTGTTACCTCTTAGTTATTTTAATTTTCACCTGTATTAAACGTTAAGCTTAACGACTGTTCGGCAGTCGTGGTCGCCCTTTCCTGAGGCTGCGGCTTGTCATTATCTTTATAAAGATTGTCATTGTGAGGCTGCGGCTTGTCATTATCTTTATAAAAGTCTTCAAAAGTCCATGTTGATGCTACCCTTTTTTATTTTATCGGTTTTTTTTCCAAGTCCAGGTGAAAGCTGCTGCTTAGGAGAAACGACTGTTATTATCTTCAAAACAGAGAGGTTCCTTAACGGCCCGAGGGTGTGAATGCAACCAAAAAAAAAATTGCATTCATGGGTAAAACGAACAACGAGTGACAAAACCTCATTCAAAGTTAAGGTCTTCGATCAGGCTCGTAATTTCGTTTTCTTCCTCCGTCTCATCGACTTTCTATTTTGATGTTAAAGAGAAGACGAAAACTTTGGTGCAGATAATATCATATCTCTTTAAGTACCTTCATAATTTCCACCATTCTCTAAAGTAAAACCAGCTTTACTTTCAATTTAATCTCTCCTTCTTTGCTTCTGCAATTCCTACATACATTATTTCATTAAAAAAATTGAAGTGCGCAGTAATTTTGGCCATTGGGACGTATAATTGAGTCTAAATACAATTTTGTATCTCCAGTCCCTGTTTACTCTAACGACAGCCTACCGTGACCATGAGTCATGTAGACCCTCACTCTACAGCATGTACGAGCATTTACAAAAGAGACTTTTTCTATTGCCTCCTCGAAATTTTCTCAATGATTTATGCCTTTAACTTAAGTTACTAAATTCGCTTACCTACTTTTGGAAACGTTTATTAAATTAAATATAACAATTTCTATCGGTTGCATAATTTCTCAATTTCTTCTGGGGAGATTTTCATTCTCACGATGGGGTAACATCAACATATCATGATATAACTGCCGAATTAATTAAATGTTTCTTTAATTTGAGTTCACCAGCCGTGAGACAATCTTGTAATGCTGGTATTGCGTGACTAGCCTAATTCACAGCAGTCCACAGTTACGCTGAAAAAACTCCACCGCGTTAATCATGAAAACCAACTAGGTCACAATCTAAACAACTTTCACAAATAGTGAGACGAAATTTTTTCCAAGTGAAGGTGAATTATATTCCTGAAGAAAAACGGCAAAACAGGTCTGAAAAGATTATGCACTAAATAAAAACACTTGCGGGAAATGAACAACTTAGTTATCAAAACAAACTGGATTCCCATGGCGCATTGTGTTCAAAGGAATTGGCTCTTGAAATTTTACGAAAGGATAAGAAAGGATACAACAGATGAGTTTCACATTTATAGGAACACTTCTTTGAACGGCTAAATGTTGTTACTATTTTTGACGTGTATAACACGAACGCATAAAGCTGATTTGCATATAGGAATTATTAACGAAGTATTTTTCCGGAAAATTTGAGCCATTTCGTGAAAATATGGCCATAATGATGAATTATATCGATCTTGATACTCCATCACATAATCGTTGGGGGACCTTCAAGTATTTTAGGGCTGCTTTAGAAACCTATCTGCAGGTCGGACCGCCTTATCGTTGGTTTCAATCAAGATGGCGAATATTTATGAAATTCGCGAAGTTCTCTACGATGCAGGATGGAGAGTGCCCAAAAGTTTTATTCTATGTTTAACTTGCTCTATCTAAGTACTTTTAAGCTGCAATAGACTTGACTCTAGATCAGGTCCCACGTAAGAGAAAATAGCTTTCAACCGCATGTACCTCAATCCTCACAAATTTCAATGCTCACGATAAGGTATTTTGAAAGTTTCACAACTCGGTAAAATTTTTATAGAATGCAATCATTTTACCTTTAAAGTATTGAAATAAAGTCATTCTTAAATATGTGAAATAATCAGCAGTAAATAAGGATTTGGTAGCGCTCGATATTTATACCTTAATAATAAGAGTCACCGAGGGCAGTTTTGGGGTGACCTTTAAAATTGTCTGATAAAAAATGAAAAAGGATGAAAAATTATCAAAATAAATGTGATATTTGTACATGGGATAGAATTATCGACTTTCACTGAAAAACATAGGGAAATCGGTGAAGGGACGAAAGTTGCCTTATACGTTCTTACGCGGACAGCCTCTTAAGAGGACATCCGTGCAAAAATCGAACAAAAATGGTATTTCTGACGATTGAGTCTGCGAATAAGGCAGAAATAAATATTTTGTCGGCACGAGATACGACAAGGCCCGGGCCTTAGGCCCGAGCATCATGGGTAATGAGGCAGTGGTATATAAAGGGGAGTATAGCACGTGGCGTCCATCTAGGCCTCAGAACCAACCGTCCACCTCTGACTGATGACAAATTTATTTTAGTTTGAAAACTTATTTTCTTTAACTGTGAAGCCTCGTAGGACGGGTTGCCAACTGCTCTGAGTGTGGGCCATGGTTCCTACCCAGATTTCCTGTCATATTTTTTCCCCAAAGGGGTTTTTTTTTTCTGGCAGGTTTTTTCTGGCCTCCGTATAACCGTAGTAATGTCCTTGTAAGCGGTTGCCCACCTCTGTTAATCCCGACTTGGTGAAGTGTGCATGTTAGTAATTTATACCTATTTTGAATGTGTAAGAAATTGACTTTATATCAGGATTGTATATGGTATATCAGTTGCGAATGTATGTATGCACGCCTCGGACTATATATGCCTCGGGTTGGTTCTCGGCAGGCTTCCCTAAATAAACTTATTTGGTGTACACTACTGTGTTTTTTGTTGTGTAGTGGAGACTAAATATGAAATTTTTATGGCAAGGGTCAAAAATTTAAATTGTCTCAAGTTTTGCACACAAGTAGAACCTAGTAAGACAAGAAAGACAAGAAAGACTGTGTATTTTTTTTCCTCAAATATGTTTTAATTTTCGAGAAAAACGAACTTTTTACTTTCACCCTCTAGAATCGATGGATCGGGTCATGACAGGTCGAAAATTGAACGCTTTCGCTCGCCTCGCATTTCAAAGATATTTCATCAAGGGAAATCTAACAAACGTGTGCTCTTTCATTGAGTCTTCGTCTTCTGTAAAGTGTAAGTTGTGTGGGAATTGGTTGCTTAGAAGCTTTTGGCCATGCGAAAAAGCAATGTCCTCTCTTCCGTTCCAAAAAAATGTCGGTGAAGGAAACCTCTTTTTTCACCATGTGCCATTATTCAGAATTCCACCAAACGTATGTAAATTTCCGAAGGAATGATTTTCAAAATGACGTAAAGTTTTCTTTGGGCAAATGTTTTCCCGCGACGCAGGAAACTCTTCAAAATAGCACACGGAAGACATAAAATCACGCAATGTGTAGATTGCGTGACCAAAGAGTTAAGGAGCATTCCTGCCTTCGAAATGACTCCGGATCCAACAGCAGAACTTTTTCAGAAACAAATAACATAGTTATACCCAGTTTTATTAAATTACTTTTTCGTTTATCGTTCGAAGCTTGTTTCTGCAGAGATATTCTGCCATCGTTCTGTCTAGTACAATTAATCACCAGTGCTAGTAACGGTATACGATTGAAGACTTTGCTGGTCTCTCGCATACGAATCTTAAGTTTCTGCCCATTGTTTAACTTTCTCTATGTGCTTACCCGTGCCTTTTAACCAGCACTCGATAAAAACTAACAGAGTTTTCAAAGTGAGATTTTTGCAGGAGTTAAGTGGACTAACTGAGGGCTTGCATGACCCAATTAGCATAATTGCAGGTATGGTCACTCGACGGTCATTTTGGGTACTGTTATTTTCTTTTCGGATGATAATTTCAATGTTCTTTCACCAAATGAAAGTTTTTGGATAATGTGTTCACTTGTGATGAAGTTAAGGAAGTGGTCGAGCTGTGTGGCTGAGACATACATCCTCGGCACACTACGAGTTTCAACTTCAGCACCTCCTCCATACATGTGAGCGTGTTTCCTGGCGACATTAAATCTATATCGTGGTAGACCGGGAATCCAACTCTGTAACGTTCGATAGTTTACTTTGTCAGCAATAATGGATAGGATTTGCCTTCGTGGGCTCCAGTGGCTCGCATTCTTGTAGCAACTTGGTCCTCTGTCTGTGCCACGTCGTTTGATATCACTATTTTATTCAAGAAGATTTCAGCGTTTCCAGGCGCAGTTTCTTCTAGGGCTGCCATCACGACTTGTCTTACTTTACGAATGTGGTAGTGTTGTGTTCTGCGAGCTAATGAACCCCCTGATGTTAGCAACTGATGACGTACAGGGCTGACATCCCTACATACTGGGAATACATTGAGTGCTTTTCTAGAACTACCTTTTGCCTCTTTTGCACCATCGGATAATTCAGAGCTCTCAGATGGGTGGTAAAAGCTCCCAGGTGTTTCCGCGGTCAGTCCCGGTGGTATTCAGAACTACTACAAGTACCTATTACCTCTTTTGCGCTTTCAAAATCTTCTGAGCTCTTAGATGGGTGGTAAAGGCTCTCCGTTGTTTCCATAGCCAATGCCAATGTTTTCTGGAGTAACCGTAGGATTCATCGGTATGTCACTACTGTTGGCCTGAGGATATATTCAAAGCACAAGTTTGAGTAGCGGCTATATGGCTTGGCACTCTATTTACGGAATTTTTTTGCACTGCAGCAGGCTCGTCGGTTCTCTTGCTTAATAAGGCCCTCCTACATTACTTACAACAACAAATAGAAATTTTAGTATAACTTTATTTACTTCCTCAAAAAGTGTTATTGCGTTAGGAAAAGGCAGTGCAATTCTATTGAACCTATCGATTAGATTGCTCACCATCTTTAGATCCTTGACTGCAAGCGTTAGCTCATCAATCTGTGACTTGCTTTCAAAACTCTCTCTGCATTTTCTACAGACACCTGTGCAATGGTAATAGAAGAAACAGTGATGAAAACGATAACGGTAATGATAATGACAATGATAATAATAATGATGCTGGTGATGTTTATGATGATAATAACGACAATCATGATGAAGACGATGACGACAACAACGATGACGAGTAAAATGACTTTCAGTGAAAGTTAACTTTGACATGGAGCTCTTCCTTCCCATGATCGAAAAAATGACTACAAATCGTGGGCAAGTAATACAGAAAAAAACAAACTTGGCCTAGCCCGTAGCCGTCAAACCTTCGACGTTCTTAATTCAAGGTATGAGTTCCTATCATCTCTAATCTGGACCTGAATCAATTTTAAGACTCACGCAGCCAATAATTTATGTCTACTGAAAAATTGCATTTCTTAAAAAGCACCAATATCTGAATACATAGAGCACATATATTACACAACAATTATCTTTTTTGCAATAGGGTTCATGAAAGCCATGCCTGAACCCAGAGGTACAAGGATGCCGGTTCTCTGAAATATAACTTTTGATATCGCTCTACTAACGCCTTTGTCTCCTCCTTCGCCATCCAGTGCCAAGCTCAGAACGGTGTTAAGGCGTTTATATCCTTTGCACTCATGTAAAAAATGTCTGCTCAGGAAAGGATGAGTTCACTCTCGTTCTCAACTCCGGCAAAACACCAAGCACTTTTATGACCCTGTACATCCTTATTGCACGATACCAAGGGAACCACCTCAAATAATTTACTCCTGTCTCGTCGGTCGTACGAGCAAGCACTTCCAACTCTAAACTTAAATGAGCAAGAAGCTTCCATTTCATTCACAAGTGAGACTTGATTCAGAAAGGGCGGGAAATAATTATTTTTCTTAGTTTCGCGTGAGAAAAATCGAATGGAGCAATGTTTATTAGGTTTTGTTAATTAAATTAATTGTCTCGCTTTTAAATAGAAAAGTCAACAAATATCATAGTTTTACTCACGCAGAAAATAAAATAACACGAGTAAAAATTGAGGAAAACTCAGAGCTAAATGGATATCTAGACTTATTATTTCTTTTCCTCGTATTCGTGCCTATTTAAATGCGGTCGACCGACCCCACTCGTAGGTGTAAATTATTCTGTCACACGAGCACGACGACTCGTACCGCAATTATGCAAACTAGGTCACGCAAGCCCTCAGTTAACTCTTGCAGGGGCCTCTGTAAGGTAACATTTTGTGGATTTTCGTTTACCATGGGCTAGTTAAAAGGCACGGGTTAGCAAGTCAAACAAAGGGCAGAAACTTAAGATTCGTATGCGAGAGACCAGCAAAGTTTTTAATCGTAGACCGCTACTGGCACTGGTGCATAATCGTACTAGACAGAACGATGGCAGAATATCTCTGCAGAAACAAGCTTCAAATGATAAAAGACAAAGTAATTTAACAAAACTACGTATAAATTTGTTATTTGTTTTTGAAAAAGTTCTCCTGTACGATTTTGAGTAATTTCAAAGGCAGGAATGCTCCTTAACTCTTTGGTCATGCAATCTACATATTGCGTGGTTTTATGCTATTTTGAAGAGTTTTTCTGTGTCGCGAGAAAACATTTGCCCAAAGAAAACTTTACGTCATTTTGAAGATCATTCCTTCGGAAATTTACATACGTAGTTTGGTGGAATTCTGAATGATGGCACATGGTGAAAAAAGAGGTTTCCTTCATCGACATTTTTTTGTAACGGAAGAGAGCACATTGTTTTTTCGCATGGCTAAAAGCTTCTAAGCAACCAATTCCTACACAACTTACATTTTACAGAAGACGAAGAGTCTATGAAAGAGCACACGTTGATAAGATTTCCCTAGACGAAATATCTTTGAAATGCGAAGCGAGCGAAAGTATTCAATTTTCGACCTGTTATGACCCGTTCCATTGATTCTAGAGGGTGAAAGCGAAAAGTTCGTTTTTCTCGAAAATAAAAACATATTTGAGGAAAAAAATACACAGTCTTTCTTGTCTTATTAGGTTCTACTTGTGTGCAAAACTTGAGACAATTTGAATTTTTGACCCTTGAAATAAAAATTCCATTTTTGTTTGATTTTTGCACGGATGTCCTCTTAAGAGTGATTGTCAGTAAAAATCAAAGAAATCGTGGCCACGGTCAAAAAATCGATTTCGCTCATACTTTGTCAGTTTGAAGGCCTAGGTAAGTAACTGAAGGATATGAGGTTAGTTTTTTGAAATTTTCCATATAACGGCAGAAAACCACGAAAAACGGTCACCCTACCGGAAGCTCGGATTTCACTTAGCGGAAACTCGAAATTTTACACTTTTCAGCTTCTCGCTACACAGACGTTTACATAGCTGTGAATCTTTCTTAAGTATAATTGAATTCATTGATTCTTCCTTAGTCAAACCATGGGAATTATTTTTATCTCTGCTTATTTGTGAGCGAACTGAGACCCGATTAAGAAGACACACTTTTCTCATTTACGCGAAGGTGTAAAATAATCCAAACTCAGCGACGAAAAAAGCTGACCGGTAGTTCTTCAAATCCTCTGATATTATAACCAAAGACAGTTCAGTCATTGATTTTTAGGTCTACGGTCTTAAATCTTTAGGATCTAGTAGCACTTTTGCATGAACGCCGATCAAAATTCGATAAAATTCCAATTGAGCGCCTTTGAAATCTACAACTCTACATAACAATGAACTATTGAATAAATTAACTCCTTGGCCAAAGTTTGTGCAAAATGAGGGTTTTACTTTCACTGGGTAAAATGCCAAATTTTAGTGTCATTTAAGTAAAATTAAACAACTATTAAACCCAAAGACAAATTTAAGCCATGTTTACTAAACTTAAACATGACTTAAAAATGTGCCTTTGTTTAGGCGAGGTTTAAGCATTCTTAAATGCAAATTAAATCGACTTTGAGATTTAAGCTATGTTTAAGTCATTTTAACCGTACTTAAATCCTTTGAAAGATTTAGGGTTACTTTAAACCACCTTAAATCTAACGTTAAACCTATTGGGGAGATTTAAGGTCTAGTTAAAGGAGCCTTAAATACAACATTAAATTTATCATAATATTTATGCCGTGTTTATGGACCTTAAAAACACATCAAATCTTTTGGTGTACACCAAGTCTACTTTATTGACATAATCTCTCACCAGAACCAGAAACCATACGAGAGCAGCCTCCAGCAACCTTCAATGAATTAATCATAGATTAATATTAATATTATGTATTTAGTAAAGCCACAATATTTCACGCTACTGATTTTATTGCTTTTTCAATTCTTTGGGTAATGAAACTGTCTTTGTTGATTGTGAACAAGAGACTTGATTTCTTGTATTGGAAACTGTTTCACTAAAGGAAGGTGGTTGCACAGGGAATTTGACTAACCTGAGCAAATAAGGTACATTTCTTCAAAACCATATAATTTTAGTATATACCAAACCAGTGGACAGTGTTTTTTGCACGCTCTGATTGGCTACTCAAACTCAGGATAGTACATGCATGTGCTATCCACTTCCCAGCTTAAGCTGAAGTGTGAAAAACTTTTTTTTGCAGTGTTCTGAGATATAAATTTATAATTCTTTTATCTCACTGGTTTGGTATATACTTCACAGCTCATTAAATATCCACCACCACTAAGGGGAATAATATTTATTGTTAAATATATTAAAAACAACAACGACATGTGAATGTAGATTGATGTTAATAACTGGCTGGTAAAATAATGGTACGGCGTGGAATAGGGCAAACTGCCATGAGTTTTACATTGTCAAGAGTTCAATAAGCTCCAGCAAAAAGACTGTGTATCCTATAAACAGGCAAAAAGTAGCTTGATGCTCTAGGTTCAAAGTTATTTGCGTCCCACACACAAAGGGTATTAAAACTTCCCAAGCATTGGTTTTGCTGAACAAGGAAACCGGGATTTCTGAGCATGAAGTGAACAGCTCTGAACTGCAAACGTCACCAGACATCTCTAACTGAACGTTGAAAAGCGCGCGTTTGTATCGAGGACGCGGTATGTCTCGTCCCCAGAGTGAGGCCGAGATCCTTATGCGCATGACAAATACCGTATGAACGCCAATCAAATGTCCAAAACTATAATCGCGGGATATTTGATCTTTCACTGTCGTTCGTTCACTCGGTCGAGTTTCGTTTCGTTGCGGGCACGTGTTTGGATTCTTCCTCGATAGGATGATGGCTGCAAACGATCCAGTTCAAGAGAGACAGCTTGTTCTTATGGAAAGAATGAGTAGAAGGATTGATTCGATTCTCGAAGGGCAAAAGAAACTAGAAGATACGAATGCAGTCCTTCAGCAAGAAAATGCAAAGCTGTAGAACCAACTTGCGAGTCTGGAAGGGCAGGCAAAGAAGAAAGGCAACAAACGTTCTAAAAGCTCTCGCAGAGAATCGAATGTTGTGATTCCAAATGACTTAAGGGTAAATATTCTTTAATTACTTTAAGGTTATAAATTTTTTCAACTTTAGTACCGTTAAGTTGTGTTTCAGATTTTCAGTTGCGGTGTATCAGAAGCATAAAACGTGTCTTTAGAGACACCGCCATTCCGCCACTCCGCCATTCCGCCATTCCGCCATCACGCGTGTTCTGTGTTAACTTAAAGCACAATATGTGTAGATGTTGGTCCTAGTGCTTATCACAAAGTTGGGACATCCTTGTGCTGAATTCTTGTGCCTATTTTGCAAGCATTTAGCAAAAATACTGTTTACCCAGTTTAAAATTCCACTGTGTACTGTTTACCCAAAAACCCTGCTGACCCTGATTAAAGAAATAAACAAGTTTGTGGTTTGAATTGACTTTTGACATATGATGTTCTTCCATATTAAATAGCAAGGCACTAAGAGAGATGGCATGCAAGATATTAGAATTAAAACTTTACCACCAAGAACTAAATCTCTCTCTGACCAGCTTCTTCTAAGGGACTGTTAGTTATCTGTTTTGAGGTCAGTGTTTAGAGTCTGGGGCCAGTGTAAAATATTCAAATTGGGAGTAGGAGGTGGTAAACTTTTAGAATCTGTTATGTTACTATTATGTTGCTGATAGATTAATACATGCAAATTTTTGTTTTGAGAAATCTTTTCCCTCCAAGAACCAGAAATCCTAATGTTAGTTTGAAGGTGTAAAAAGCATGTAGCTTCCGCACTGTACCAGCAGTGATTAGAAAATTATCCCTCTTGTATAACTGCTTTACTTGGATTATTATTTCCTTTTTTGGCTGAATAATAATAATATTATTATAACTGCCTCTGGCTATTGTTTAAAACAAAAATAATATTCTCATTTTTATTACAGTCCACAGTCAGAGAGAAACCAGAGTATTTTTACAAAAGTGAAAGAAGTACTGAAAAAAGAGCATGGAGGAGAAAGCTGCCTATGGACTGACTTACAAATGGAAGGTATTACATTACAGGAATCAAGTTTTAATGTTGTGTGCAAGTTAGAACAAGAAGCATTTACCTTGTGCAAAATCAAACAAATTTTCTGAAATATGTTGGACAGAAAACTTAACAACTGAGAGGGAAAACACAATATTAACAGCATTAATTCTTTTAATTAATATATATCCATAAGCTGATGTTACATATACACGTAGACTTGTCATTGTATTGTAATTTTAGGATATCATGCAGCGATAATAATTATTGTTTTTAACTCAACAGCTCAGTTTTATTGGTACTTCAAAACAACTAAATAAAGAGAGCAGAGGATAAGAAAAGGGAAAAATGAAGAGCATAAAGAAAAGTGCAAAAGGAGCAGGCAATTGCTAAATGTAAGGACTAGCTAAGTTGTCTTGCTTTTGCCATGCTAAACCTATATTCAAGAATAAATTTTCAAGATAGTGTGGCTGAAGCATGGCTTCTGAATCAAACATTTCAATTCAGTTTGACAACAAGTGTTGTTTAATACTGTGGCAAATTTGTGCATGGCATTGTACCAACATAATAATAGTTTGAAAACACAATTTACAATGTGGGATAATATACAGCAACAAAAAATGAAACAATGCCATGCACAAATTTGTCATACACTGTAGGTTGGACTGGTATGTTTACAACTGGTGTACAAATACACATTAATTAGGAAAGTCAACCTTGCTGGTAGTTAACCAAATAATATGGGTTTGCTTTAATTTAGTACTGTTTTGTAGCATGATTTTTTTCTGGGAGTTCTATTTATTGCTGATTGTTATTTTAATATTTTATATCTTTTGTGGGATATCATTTTGAGTTAGAAAAGTATTTCTATTTGACAATAAATTATATGTTTCATAGATATAATTTGGTCTGGTTATTAACTAAATAACGACTGAATTGTTGCTTTTTGTTCCATTAGAAACTGGAAAGGCGTCAGTCATCCTATGAGATGCTACAAGCTTCTATGACACCAAAAGAAAAACAGTATTATAGTGAAATCCTTTACATTGATTATATGAGTAGTGAAGAATCAGATTATGAGGAGCAAGAAGATTTCATTACTGGTGAAAAAGAAAAGAAACTGGCAAGATATGTAACCAAGAAGCTATCATGGGAAAGAACAAGCTTGACAAATGCAAAAGCCAGGCTAGACAGAACCTACAAAAATAATTTGACCCCCCATGCCAGGGCAATGGCTAAGCCAAGGAGTGTTGGTGGCATGTCGGAGAGGCCTGCACCTGCTGGCCCACTTTGGGCTGTCAGGCAGATAAACAAAGAGTCGTGATTGAAAAAATACTTAACACTTTTTCTACTTTTTATTCATTTATTTATCATGTATTTAATGGCAAACTGAAGTAATTGTTTTGTTAGAACAAATTATTGTCATCTAGATCACAGGGATAGTTTCTTCCAAGTATTGTTAAATTTATTGACTTATGATGGGGAAAATTTGTTCCTGTCAAGCATAAATAAGCTAGGTATGTGTGACATTTTAACCCTTTAACTCCCAAGATCTGATTGGTAACTATCCTCTCTAGCTGCTACATATTTCCCTGTAACTTAGTTATGAGAATCTGGTGTGATATCAAGACAAAGACCTATACCTGATAAGTTTGAGAATTCTCATTATCTCTTTGCTGGATAAGGTAAAGATATTTTAGGGAGAAGTTACTTGTTAATCACTCCTGGGAGTTAAAGGGTTAATTACAAATAGGCAGTAGCTTTAAGAATGTGTACCAGTGAATTTAAAGTAAAAGAAATTTGAAACATATATTGTTTAGTGTGATATGTGACCTGGTGGGTGGCAGTTTAGTAATGAAACAACAAAACAATAATATTTCACTGATTTCACAAATTTGATTCAAAACTAAAATAAGCAACAAATTTTGAGCAGATTAATTTGCATTAAATGGTACTTTGACAACATTAAATGTTTGAGCTCTGTTTACTTCAATTAAACAGTACTTAAACATACAGGAATGTTTTGGACACATTTAATGTGCACTTAAACCTGCATTAAGTTTTAGCCTTAAGATAGTATAAGCCAGGTTTAAGTCCAACTTAAATCTAGGTATAAGTGACTTAAACATCAACTTAAACTTATTAAACCTAAGTTTAAGACAGGATTAATCCATGTTTAAGGACACCTAAATATATCTTTTCTCCATGTGAAATTTCTTAGCGGTTTGAACCTTTTAAAAATATATATTGATGTTAAATATTGTCTACACAGGTAAAACAAAATATGAAACACTAAAATTACCACGAGCTGAAATTAAATCTCACAGGCTCGCTCCCTAATCTGTGTGACGCACGAGCGACTTCGCTACAATTAGTACAGTAACAAACAGATATTTACATCTGTTAATTTACAATAAGTCTTATTTTAAAATATGTTACTCAACGATGTGCCAGGTTCCCCAGTTAACTTGCTGAAGTAAAAATAAAAGAAAACATCATAATAGCAATTCAAACTGAAACGATAAGAATTGATTTTATTAAGAATGAGAAGCTTTATACCGTCGATAGCCAATCAGAAGTACCTGTTCTCACGAAAATTGCATCGTTCTTTAAATAAATAAATCCAATTATCTTTATCTGTGAAACATTGCATCTAAAACCAGAGTTTACTGTCGGGGAACTTCATAGAACAGCGATGTCTTGCTCGTTCTTGAATATTGTTGGTGGGATTTGCGGCGCAGACGAACGCACAAGTTCTTCAACTTCCGTCACGCCTCTCACGCGGTGTAACAGGGATATCAAAATTCACAAAAAGTCGTTGAAATTTTCCGGAATTGAAATGGAGGTAGAATTAATTTTGGCGAGATGTGGATGTTTTCAAAAGCCGGCGAATTTATCGGATATGACTATCTGTCCGGTTCATCGTGCCAAGTTAGGTTTAGGTTGGCGAAGGACGGGTAATCTTTGTTGCACCATCCCGGAAGTTGTTTCTGGTCACTGCAAGGAGCTGAGGAAGGCACCCGCACTGGAAAAAGGAATAAATTTATTCCAATCCATGAAGATATTTGAGCTTTCAAAACAGCTCGTCCCTGTGGGCTCAGGTAAGCAACCAACTACTTGATGTTCTACCAAACAGAAACTGTCTCCAATGAATTATTTATTATGGCCATATTGGAGTGATGCAACGACCGTAATTGTGCTATTAGACGTAAACATATAAATGTTGATGTGACGTTTCCACTAGTATACTGTGCAAACTGTGCACTTTGTGGGTGGTTGGGGAGAGAGAGTAGTATGGTTGTTAAATCCTTTCCCCCACCCCCTTCCCTCCTTTTTAAATATCGTAAAAATGACAGTGCACAATATTTATTCTTCGGTGCCCTCTTTGGAAAATTCTTAGTATTTTTCATCGAATATTGTCAAAATTAAACTTTATTTTCTCTATCAATGACAGACTGTAGTGTTGTTTGACAAGCGCAATCAATAAAACATGCAAGTCGTAAAACTCATAGTGTTTTTAATAGTCGCATTGGACAACAGAATGAAGAGGATACAAAACTCATTGGAGACAGTTCCTGCTTGGTAGTACATTTTTTAGTTGTTATTTACCTGAGCCCATAGGGACGAGCTATTTTGAAAGGTCAAATATCTTCATGGATTGGAAAAAATATATTCCTATTCCAGTGCGGATACTTTTCACAGCTCTTGCTGAGTGACCCGAAACAACTTCCTGTATGGTGCAAAAATTAATACTTTTGAACATGATGTATTACTCAGTAAGTGACACAGGCATAATCGGAAAAAAAATCCGAGTGCTTCATGGGACAAACATCCTGCATACTGCTAGGATTGGAATGTCATGTGTGGCATACGCGCAATGGAATAAATGTGATATTTTTAAGCCTGGTGAATAAATGAGAATGATGTATTATTCAGTAAGTGACACAGGCGTACTCGGAAAAAAAGAAATCCGAGTGCTTGAAGATTTTAGATATATGAAAATTCACATATTTGCACTGCGGTGGAAAGATGAAATTAGAAGATCCTCGCAGCTAAGAACACTACTGAAACTAGTAGTTGTAAGTAGGACCTGAAAAAATAAAAAAAATTTCAGGCCAGTACGGGATTTGAACCCATGACCTCTGCGATACCGGTGCAGCGCTCTACCAATTGAGCTAATGAATTGGGTACAAATCCGAGTGCTCTCGGCCATCAGGAGTCGAAACTATCGACATCGTGTCAGGTTATGCCTAAGTGACACGATGAGACGGTACGGGTAGTCATCTCCAATAAACTCGTTGGCTTTTAAAAACACGCTAACCATCTCTCAAGTCCGGAGAGTTTTTTAGAACTTCGTGCGATGTTTTATATCCTTGTTACACAGCGTGAGCAGTGTGACGAAAGCTGAGTAAGGGTAGAAATTAGCCATTGGAAGTTACTTAGCAAGTGCGTTCGTCTGCGCCGCAAATCCCACCGACAATATTCAAGAACGAGCAAGACGTCGTTGTTATGTATGTCTATTAACTTCGCCAACAACATACTCTGGTTATATGGTTAAGTAGATTTGTTTATTTAGAGAACGATGCAATATTTGCTTTTCGTGGAAACAGTTACTTCCGATTGGTTTTCGACGGCACAAAACTTCTCATACTAAATAAAATCAATTATTATTGAGCTAGAATTACTATTAAGGTTTTCTTTTTTTTTTCAGCGAGTGAACTGGGAAACCTGGCACATCTTTGAGTAAGATATTTTAAAAATACGACTTATTAAAAATCAACGGATGTAAATATCTGTTTGTTACTGTACTAATTGTAGCTAAGTCGCTCGTGCGTGACGCAGATTAGGGAGCGAGCCTGTGAGATTTAATTTCAGCTCGTGGTAATTTTGGTGTTTCATAGTTTGTTTTACCTGTGTAGACAATATTTAACATTGATATATATTTTTAAAACGCTTTAAACCGCTAAAAAAGCAAAACCCTTATGTTTTATGTACAAACTTTGGCCGAGGAGTTAATTTATTCAATAGTGCTTTGTTATGTAGAGTTGTAGATTCCAAAGGCGCTCAATTGGAATTTTATCGAATTTTGATCGGCGTTCATGCAAAAGTGCTACTAGATCCTAAAGATTTAAAACCGTAGACCTAAAAATCAATGACTGAACTGTCTTTGGTTATAATATCAGAGGATTTGAAGAACTACCGGTCAGCTTTTTTCGTCGCTGAGTTTGGATTATTTTACACCTTCGCGTAAATGAGAAAAGTGTGTCTTCTTAATCGGGTCTCAGTTCGCTCACAAATAAACAGAGATAAAAATAATTCCCATGGTTTAACTAAGGACGAATCAATGAATTCAATTATACTTAAGAAAGATTTACAGCTATGTAAACGTCTGTGTAGCGAGAAGCTGAAAAGTGTAAAATTTCGAGTTTCCGCTAGGTGAAATCCGAGCTTCCGGTAGGGTGACCGTTTTTCGTGGTTTTCTGCCGTTATATGGAATATTTCAAAAAACTAACCTCATATCCTTCAGTTACTTACCTAGACCTTCAAACTGACAAAGTATGAGCGCAATCGATTTTTTGACCGTGGCCACGTTTTTTGAATTTTCCTTGATTTTTACTGACATTTACTCTTAACTTGTCCAAAAATTAAAAATGATTGTCAAATTGATGTCAAAACCTATCTGTTATTTGCATCTAAGCGAAAGGAGATGACAAGGAAAAACACACTTACTTTTAAGTTGTCAAAACTCCTGCTATTATCAAGGACCACCCGCAAATATCTGCGGGCTAATCAATAACTTTATAGCATCCTCTGCTTTTGTTTTCATACCCAGCATTCTGATTTGACTAACTTTTTACCTCAAAGTGTTGAGACAAACTCGATGCATGCTTTTCGTTGTTTGTTTAATTTCCAAGTATATCGTCCAATCGATTTTCGTTTTGAATCCACTCATTAGCCAATGATTAACATCGATTTTTCTTCCCTCGTAAATACTAGTTCCTGTTTGCTTTTCTTCCTGAGGGAATTACGAGACGCTCTCAACGTAACGCTATACCGTTTTATCGTATGATCAATTAAAGTTTAAATTTCTAATGAAAGAGCTGGAAGTTTTTTTCCCTTCGCTCATGATCAAACCTTATATTTATTCCTTGTTTAGTCCTGAGAATCTTACAATCAATACCATGTCCCCAAATTGATCATCTCTGTTGTTCTTATTACCAGTTTGCTTAAGAATTTCTTCAAATTGCACATTAAGGGTAGTCAAAAAGTTGACTGTATATTAAGAGGAAAAAGTTCGTTTCCACTATAACAAAGTAATTTGGGAATTCTGCGTTTGAGGCAGAAGTATAGATGACATAGGTTTCCTTCTGTTTTATTTGAAGCTGGCATGTCACTTAGTTGTCAGTGCTAGTTTTAAGAGGTTTGGTGAAACAGTTGGCAGTTATAGGCAAAATTTACATAGAAAAAAAAGAAACCATTTCCGAAGCTTAAGTCCGCAACTACCGTTACCGGTTTCTTAATTCTTATTTTAAATTGAAAGCGACGGAAACTTTGATAGGAATAAAAGCATATGTCCTACTGAATCCTTTGCCTTCCTTCCCACCCCAGAAAATAAATACTGACCGTTCCTTTTGTACGATATATGATAGAGAGACTATTTTTTAACGGCTTTCTGCCGTAGAAACCCAAATTGTATGCATCTACTTTGAACAGCAACGATTACTGCAAAGACCGATTCGCAAATAGCGAGAACTGAGATATTAGAAAGAGTTCCATAGCGGATTTTCATTTATTTTTAAAAGGTGAGACGCATTCGACGCGCTTTCATGGAAATACCGCTGAACATATCTTGGAGAACAAATCAGCCATCTGGCGCAATTTTACAATCGGCGTTCAAGTGTCGTTCATGGTGATACCTGAATACCTCAGGGACGGCAGAGCTAGGGGCTGTAGCAAGAGAGGCTTTCAAGGACATGTTTTATTTTGTGTTAGTATGAGTATTAACATCTTCAAGATATATAATTAAAAAACAAGCCTCGGGAGAAAAGTGTCGATTTCAAAATACAATTGAACATCTTGACTTCCTCCATCTGTGAATTAATTTGTCTGACGTAAGCTCTTTCTTTATCATTAGCTGACATTCCAAAAACTCAGATTGCGAGGATTAAGAGGATTCCTTTTCTTAAATTTTATCACTTTTGGGAGGAAAGGTAACATTTTAGGCAGAAAGTGGAATCAGCTCAAGATTTTCTGCCCAAAATAAGGAGAAACTGTCCTGCTAAAGAATCGCAACACGTTCTGTTTGTCTGGAATACAGGGCCCTATCTTTTATGAGTGAGTTGAGATCATGAGCGAATTATTTTGTAACGAGTCTTTGGATTATATTCCCAGATACACTGAACTTAAAGATCTTCGTTCGACTTTTATCACCAATTGCATTTTTAGCAATTTTACAACTCACACCTCCATCATGTTGAATATTGTGACAATCTACGCCATCCACAAAACTTCGGCTATGGCAAAAACTTTGAAAACTCTGCTGCTGAGTCTTGCCTTCTCAGATGTTGCTGTTGGTTTGTTTAGCCAACCAATATACACTTTCTTTCTGGTCAAGTGGTTACAACTGGAAAATATTAACTGTAATACTTACCAAGTGCTGAATATTTCAGGTTATTTATTCTCAACTGCTTCGTTCCTTGGTGTTGTGGCTGTAAGTGTAGACAGGTTCTTAGCTGTTCATCTTCATCTCAGATATCAAGAGCTTGTGACTCACAAGCGTGTTGTCGTTGTGATGATCGGGAAATGGTTGTGCAGTGCATTTGTTTCTTCGACAGTATTGTGGGGGTTGCCTAGTGTTTGGAGTATTACAGAGTCAGTTCTTGCAGCTTTCGGTTTCATTGTCACATTTGTGGTGTACACCAGGATATATTTAATTATACGACGGCACAAGAATCAGATTCATTCTATGCAAGTACAAGAAGTAGCTCATTCTGATGAAATAAAACACTTTATTGTTCTAATTAAATCCACAGTTAGCATATTTTACGTATATCTCTTGTTGTTGATTTGTTATTTGCCTTTTTTCATTTGCAAGGCTGTTATTCGAATCTATGGCTCAAGTGTCGCTTTAAAACAATTTTTCCTTTACTCAATGACTCTCATATTTCTTAATTCATCTTTGAATCCTGTCATTTACTGCTGGAACATGAGACACGTTCGACACGCCATCGTGAACATACTTCGAAAGATGTTTAGAACCAGCAATCGGCCATTACGGATAAACTACAATCGATCATCGAGTGTCATCCATGTTGATAACTGATCCACTCTGTGCGCCCAACAAGGACTGTGCACGGTTTGTTTACCACAAAGTAAATGGGGAGAAAGAATATTGTACATAAACTCAGGACAATACATGGCTCAAAACTTCGATAAGTCATTTTTTTTATTTAGCCATATGTTGATCCGGAGGGGAATTTCCTCGAAGCATCTTCAAAAAAGCTGCTATAACTCATGAAAAAGCGAATTTTTATTATCAATGTAATCATTTTTTTTTTCCATAGAAGCATTACCCTAAAAAGGAGTGAGATAAAGTCCGCGAAGACAAATGCTCGTACCTAAATGCGAAAAAACTTTTACAGGCATAGAGTTAAAAGCATCTGTTTGCGCTAATCTTAATGAATGGATCACGCTGTATGTAGACATCCTGCAGTATTTTTCTTTCAATTTACCACTTTTTACTTCGCAGGATAACTTGTATTGCTAACATCATTGTGGCAATGTGAACTATTTACAATCAAAAAGAATTTTATCGTTATCGCTTTCGTTTGCACAAGTCTGACGATTAACTAGGCTTGTTTGGAAAATAGGAAAACACACACAAACAAAAAAAAAACCAAAATAGCTTTTGAATAACTTAATGTGATCAATTGCAGCGTTTTTACTATTTCCTACGGAATTTACTATTTCCAATGATATGCCATATAACTTTTATCTTAAACGAATGAATTTTACCGCGACAGGTCACTTTTCGCGTGACCATGCTGATTGGGATAGTTCTTTCTTGGTTTATGATAATTTTCACGCACATTTAAGACATAATTTAAGTGGCTTAAAATAGCGTGTTGGAGGAGTATTCGGTGCTCATATTAATAAACAGTCAACTCTTTAACCCCCCCTACTAAAGTGTAATTAAAGAAAGTTTAGAGCAAGCAGATAATGAGAATGACAAAGAAGATCAATTTAGGGACATGGTATTGATAGTAAGATGCTCGGGAATAAACAGCAAATAAATATAAGTTACGACCATGCGTGAAGAGAATAAACTCCTAGCTCTTTCTTAAGAAGTTAAAAAATTTAAATGATTCCACGATGAAATGGTATAGCGTCACCTCTGGAGCGTCACGTTTTTTCTCAGGAAGAGAAGAAACCAGGAGCACGTATTTAAGAGGGAGAGGGAAATTATTGTTTATCATTGTCAATCGAGTGAATGGAAAACGAAAATGGGCTGATTGATATGCTTGAAAACTAAACAAACAGCGAAGAGTATTTCGATTGCCTTTGGTTACACTTTTGTGGTAAAGATTTATTCAAAACAGAGTGCTGCATGCGAAAACGAAAGTTATTGATTAGTCTGCATATGTTTCAATGAGATTTTACATGACACTAGCTCACCGGGAATTTTATGAATTTAAAATTAAGTATGTTTTTCTTTGTAATCTCCTTTCGCTTAGACGCAATAGCAGATAGGTTTTTGAATTAATTTAACAATTCTTTCTAATTTCTAGAGAAGTTCATGGGTCAGTTATGTAAAATATAGTCAAAAAGTTATTCTCGTTATAAAAGTTTGTTTTATTTGACAGATAATCGACGGCTTAAATTTCAGGATTATCCATTACGATTACGTGGTGATTTAAAGATGTCTTTCAAAATCTGGGAGATTATTTGTAACAGCGTCGATTTTTCCTGGCTCCAAGGAAAGATGGAAGGGGTTTCAGTTGTCGCTAACAGAGTATTAAGAGGAGACTGACTGACCGATTAACTGTCAGCTAGAAGGGAGGGGTGATTGGAATCTCATAGAATCTTATGGGGGGCTGTGTAAAGATTGTTGTGACTCGACCAAGATCCTCTAACACCCCCCTCTCCCCACAGGTGACAAATAATGACCAGTCTCTTAGGAGGTAAATGACAGATGAATTATCTTTAATGGCTTTCTGCTGTGAACTCAGATTATACGCATTTACGAGGGTTTTCGAAATATTCTCCGAGATTTTGAAAGGCATTTTCAAATTGCCACATAATCATCATAGATGTGCCCAAAATTTAACCGTCGATTACCTGTATAAACAAACTTTTGAACACTTTTATTTCGAGACTAATTTTTTCAATACATTTCATTTTATTGACCCATCAACTTGTCTAGAAATTGCAAAGAATTGTCATAATGATTTCAAAATCTATCTGTTATTTGCATATAAACAAAAGAAATAACAAACTTAATTTTAAGTTCTCAAAACTCCCGTTATTATCAAGAACCACCTGCAAACATCTCCTGGATAATCAATAACTCTAAAGCCACCTCTGTTTCCCTTTTCATATGCAGCATTCTACTTCGACTACTTTTTTACCTCAAAAGTGTTACGACAAACTCGATGCTCTTTTTTGTTTGTTAATTTTCAAGGATATTGATCATACATTTTCGTTTTGAATCCACTCACTAGCGAATGATTAACATGGATTCTTCTTCCCTCGTAAATACTAGCTCCTGTTTGTTTTTCTTCCTGAGGGCATCACGAGACGCTCTCAATGTGACGCTATATCTTTTTATCATAGGATCAATTAAAGTTTTTAACTTCTAATGAAAGAACTGGAAGTTTATTCCCTTCGCTCATGATCAAACCTTATTTTTATTTGTTGTTTAGTCCTGACATTCTTACTATCCATACTATGTCCCCAAATTGATCATCTCTCTCATTCTTGTTACCTGTTTGCTTGAGAAGTTCTTCAAATTACACATTAAGGGTAGTCAAGGGGTTGTCTGTCTATTAACTAAAGAGTAATTTGGGAATTCTGCTTTTGAGGCAGAAGGATGGATGGCAAAACATTTCCTTCTGTTTTATTTGAAGCTGGCATGTCACTTAGTTGCCAGTACTAGTTTTAAGAGATTCGGCGAAATAGTTAGCAGTTATGGGCAAAATTTACAAGGGAAAAATGAAACCTTTTCCGAAGCTTAAGTCCGCAACCACCGTTATTGGTTTTAAATTCTGATTTGAAATTAAGAGCAACAGAAGCCTTGATGTGAATAAAATCTTGAGTCGTATCCTACTTTTATTTACATCCATAATTACAATTTCACTATCCATCGATGACAAAACCAGCTTTCTTGCTCAAATTAGCCTTTCCCTATCACACTACAGATTATTCGATTTATTGAGTGATTAAAATTAGTACTAAGCGATCGTTTGACTGCTGGATCATATCACAAAGTTTATGCGGTACAATCTTGTTTGTCACTATTTCACTTTGTAGTAAACAACTACTGTATGTAGTGTTTGTAAGCCACACAGAAGGCATCAGTTATCAATATGCACGACACTCGATGACCGATTGTAGTTGATCCGAAATGGCCGATTGCTGATCCAAGACATCTTTCGCAGTATGTCTATGATAGCGTGTCGAACGTGTCTCATCTTCCAGCAGTAAATGACAGGGTTCAAAGATGAATTCAGGTACGCGAGAGTCAGCGAGTAAAGGAAAAGTTTCTTTAAGGAGATACTCGAGCTATAGATTTGAATAACAGCTATGCAAATGAAATAGGGCAAATAACACATTAAAAATACGAGATATACGTAGAATATGCCAACTGTGGATTTAATGAGGACACTGAAGTTGATCTCTTCAGAATGAGCTTCGTTTCGTATTTGCATGGACCGAATCTGATTCTTGTGCCGTCGTACAGTTAGATATATCCTGATGTACGCCACGAGTGTGATAATAAAACTGAAAGCTATATTAATTGTACTTATAAGATCCCGAGTACCAAGAAGCCCCCAAAATATCATCAAAGAGGAAAATGCACTGTACACCCATATGCCAATCACAACAATAACAACACGCCTGTGAGTCACAAGCTCTTGGTATCTGAGATGAAGATGAACAGCTAAGAACCTGTCTACACTTACAGCCACAACACCATGGAACGAAGCGGTTGAGAATAAATAACCTAAAATCGTCCGCACCTGTTGAGTGTTACAGCCAGGATTGTCTAATCGAAGCCAGTTGATCAAAAAGAAAGTGTATAACGGTTGAATAAACAAACCAACAGCAACATCCGAGCAGGCAAGACTTAGCAGCAGAGTTTTCAGAGTTTTTGGCATTGTTGCAGTTTTGTGTATGGCATAGATTGTCACAATATTCAACATGAAGGCGGTGTAAGTAAGAAAAATGTTAAAGACGCAGTTGGTGATACAAGTCGAACGAAGATCTTCAAGTTCGGTGAATATGGGAAAAAACTGCGAAGACTGGTTACAAAACAATTTGCTCATGATTTCCGCTAGGAGCCGCTATTTCAGACAAATATTGAATGGTTTGCGATATTTTAGCGGGCAAACTTCTCACAAGCCTTAGTGAGGATAACAACGATAGTACACTCCGTCATTCAACGTTGAAGTAAACAGTCTTTGGATCTCAGCAGATGGTTGCGGCCGGTGATGAGATAGGAAGCTACAAGAAAATGATTATAAGTCTTCCTTGATTACATCCATTCGCTTAACAAGTGTAACTGCACGTTTGTAGAGCCCATTCAATTTCTCGTTCATGTTCTAAAGATTAAGCTCATTTTAATTGCCTTCGTTTATTTCAGTGTGACAGCTATGTTAACTAGGATATTAATAAAACATAAGAAAGCGCATTTCAGGTCTCATTTGGGAAGAAACTCATGGAGCTCTTAAAGTTTTCCTCGAAAACGTAATACGCGACGCGGTGACATACACTGAGCACGCTAAGCGCAAGACCGTGACCGCCATGGACGTTGTATACCCGCTGAAACGACAAAGACGCACGCTCTACGGTTTTGGAGGCTAAAGAATGAAGAACTTAGCAGAAGAATGAAGAGTTAGCAAGGGTGTAAAGGAAATACTGAAATTTTTTTTGATAGCCTTAAGGAGGCATACATACAACCACGAGCTTCTTCGCAAATGAGACTTGAAATGCGCTTTTTTAATTAATTAATTTCGCGGGACTTTAATTTCTCGATTTGGCCAAAACAAGAGATCATAAACTATTTACAATCTCTTGGCCAAAATTATATATTAGAAGGAACTAAGTTATGCGAAATTTGTCAAAATATTGATCAGCAGGAACAAAAAATTAATTGACAAGTATAAATAACTTGTCATGACGTTTTACAAAGAGTCAGATAGGAATACAATGGCACCTGTACGAAGCGGCGCCACATTAGCGGTCACCCTGTTTTGGGTGGTCGTTTGTTAAAGTGTTGAAAATGGTATCCCTTAGTTAGTGTAATTTTCACCTCCATCAAGCGGTCACCTTTATTAATCCTTTGACCCCTAAGGGTGACTAGCTTCTAATTTCTCTTTACAACATCAACCCTGCGTCACACATTAAGGTTATGAGAGAAAATTGGAAATGATCACCAAATAAAAGCAGCTCTTTCTTGTTACGCAAATTCTCCTTGTCAATGTCATTGGAAATATATAGAGAACAGTATGGAGAATATGCATACTGATGTTAGGGTGTAAAGGTTATCAAGTGGCGGTCACCCTTTCCCGAGTCCCAACGGCTTGTTGTTATCGTTACTTGTCTATTTTGAGATCCAGGTTGATGCTGTTTTTTCATTTTATTGTTGGTTATTTCCCTCCTCTTGAAGTACCTTCATAATAACAACATCTCACTAAAGTGAAACCAGCTTTACTATTCAATTTAATCTCTTCGTCTTTGCTACTGCAATTCCTAAATACATTACGTCAGAATACGAAGAACATCTTGGAGAACAAATCAGCCATCTGGCGTAATTTTACAATCGGCGTTCGACTATCGTATATGGTGATACATGAATACCTCAGGGACGGCGGAGCTAGGGGCTGGGGCAAGGGAGGCTTTCAAGGACACATTTTATTTTGTTTTAGTATGAGTATTAACATCTCTAAGGTATATGATTAAAAAAACAAGCCTCGAGAGAAAAAATGTCGATTTCAAAATACAATGAACATCTTGACTGCCTCCATATGTGAATTAATATGTCTGATGTAAGTTCTTTCTTTGTCATTGGCTGACATACCAAAATCCCACTGCGAGAATTAAGAGGATACCTTTTGTTGAAGTTCATCACTTTTGGGAGGAAAGGTAACATTTTGAGAGAATCACTGCCCGAAATAAGGAGAAACTGTCTTCCCAAAGAGTAACATCGCAACACGTTGTGTTCGTCTGGAATAGAGGGTCCTATCTTTTATGAGTGAGTTGATATCATGGAGATATCGATATCAGTAGCTTGTGACCAATTAAAGTGTTTATTATTTACTTCTTCCGATGATATGGTATACAACCATACCATCACACTTCTCGCGTGACCATGCTGATCGAAATGGTTCTTTCTTGGTTTGCGATAATTTGGAGGAAGATTTAAGTGTACATAATTTGTATAGGTAATCACATGATTTCGAGTGCAATTTGGAATAAATAAGTACGAGTAAATTGTACGAGCCAGTAGGGCGAGTGCAATTTGTGGTCTTTGAAAAAATTAACGAGTGCTTATTTATTCCAAATTGCACGAGAAAAAATCATATGATTACGTGTTCATAATAAACATGAAAAAATACGAGATAGCTTATCGTAATAGGCATAAGCAAAGCGCGTGCATCAAGTGCAAAAATAATTTATTCAAACTGTGCGTTTGGTCAAATCAACCGCGTACGATCAAAACAGTAATATGTATTATAAAATAATTCAAATAGTACGCGCGCTCTGATTGGCCATAAAACCATTTTACATGAGCGTATGTAAACACGGTTTTCGTTCCTCTTTCATCAGTTATTTACACTCGATAAGCTGGAAACCACTCCGCTTCGCGTCGTGGTTTCCTACGCTTCTCTCGTGTTCTCCCAACCTCCCGCGTGTTTACATCAGGCTATATAAACACGGAAACCATTTTACATTTCTTCAATGATATGTTCACATCTTTAAGGCGCAAAAAAGGTCAAAGTCCGGCTAAACAGTTCAAGAAAGGAATTGTTCAGTCTGTGTCCAGATCACTTTCGATGAAATGGAATCGTCGTTTCCGAGGATTAACCATGTTTGTTTTTAATTTCGGCGTTGGATCGCTCGAGCAAAGTGTCAAGCTGGGTCGGTTCGTAATTTTCGATTTCCTTGGCAATTAACTTCTCTAAACAGCCCTTTTTCCAAACCGACAACCAAAAAGCAGTGCTTTTTACAGGGTTTTCGTTGTTTGAGCTGTTTTTCAGCCGCGGTGGCGAAAGAAAACCTACCTAAAACGCCGACCAATTTCTAGATAAGTTAATGCGTCAATTATGTAAAATGTAGTCAAAAAAATTAGTCTCGTAATAAAAGTGATTGAAAGCTTTTGTTGAGATAATCGACGGCTCAAATTTCGGGCTTATCCATGATGATTACATAATGATTTGAAGATGTCTTCAAAAATCTCTGAGATTATTTGTAACAACGTCTCTTGGCTTTAACCTTTTAACTCTCAGGAATGATTTAAAACTAATTTCTTTCTAAAATATCCATACATTATCCAGCGAACAGGTAATGAGAATACTTAAACCTATCAGGTAGAAGTTGTTACCTTGACCTAACATCAAATTCTTGTAACTTACTTACAAGAAAATGTCTAGCAAGTAGAGGGGAAAATTAACAATCAGTTCTTGGGAGTTAAAGGGTTAAATAAAGCGGAAGGGGGGGGGGGGGAGGGGGGCAGTCGCCGCCAACAGAGTATTAATAGGGGACTATAGTAAATTGACTGCCAATCAACTGTCAACAAGGGAGGGAGGGGTCGTAGGAATCTTATAGAACCCTATGGGGGGCTGTGTAAACATTGTTGTGACTCGACCAAGATCCTCTAACGCCCTCCCCTCCCCTCACAGGCGATAAATTATGAGCAGTCTCCCAGGAAGATATATTACACGTGAACTTTTTTAATGGCTTTCTTCTGTAGAAACTCATATTAAACGCTTTTACCGCTAAAAGCAACGATTACTGCCCAAACGCATTTGGGAAAAGCGAGGTCAGTGTTAGAAAACCGGTGATACCGAAAGGTTCATAACTGATTATCGGTTAAGATAACTAAACCAAACATTGCTTATTGTTCAGAACGTATTGTTGTAATCTTGAAAGCTTTTTTATGTTTTATTTATTTCCTAAGGAGGATTTTGGTTGTGTCAAGATAAAAACAATATTATTCCCCATAAGATTGTAATATTCTTATTACCCCCTCCCTCCTTAAAAGCGTGTTAGTTTTTAATAATCTCTCTTTACACTCTGTTGGCGACGACTGATCATCCCCCCCCCCCGAAACTCCCTTGGCAAAGTTTGATCCCCGTTCCGTTGTTCTTAAAAACCAGGAGAAATCGAGGCTTTTAGAAATATTCTCTGAGATTTTGAAAGACATTTTAGAATTGCCACAGAATATAATCTAACAAATTTTTAATATAATCGATTTTTTCTAAAGAAGTATTACTCTAACAAGGAGTGAGATAAAGTCCGCGAAGAAGATTGCACTTACCTTAATGAGAACAAGTTTTTTACGGGCATAGAGTTATAAAGCATCTGTTTGCGCAGATTTTGTTGAATGGATCACGTTGCAGGCAGAGATCCTGGAGCATTCTTCTTTCAATTTACCGAGTTTTTGCCGAGTTGAGTGAGTCTTTCAGTGCGTGAGAACTCATCAAAAAAACGATACTCGAGCTGTGGATTTGAATAACAGCCTTGCAAATGAGGTAGGGCAAAAAAAAAATTCAAAACACGAGATATACGTAGAATATGCCAACTGTGGAGGTAATGAGGACAATAAAGCTTTTTATCTCCTCAGACTAAGCTTCGTTTCGTATTTGCATGGACTGAGTATGATTTTTGTGCCGTCGCACAGTTAGATATATTTTGATATACACCACGAATGTGATAATAAAACTGAAAGCAAAATTAATTGTACCTACAAGATCCCGAGTACTAAGAAGCCCCCACAATATCATCAAAGAAACAAATACACTATACATCCATACGCCAACACGCCTGTGAGTCACAAGCCCCTGGTATCTGAGATGAAGATGAACGAAGGAAAATGTTAAAGACACAGTTAGCGACACAAGTCGAACGAAGATCTTCAAGTTCGGTGAATATAGGCAAAAATTGCGAAAACTTGTTACAATACAATTTTTTCATGATTTCCGCTATTTCAGACAAATATTTTTGCAGGCCAACTTCTCACAAGCCTTACTGAGGATAACAATGATAGTACCCTCCGTCATTCAACGTTGAAGTAAACAGTGCTTGGATCTCGGCAGATGGTTGCGGCCGGTTCTGAGATAGGAAGTTAAAAGAAAATAAATTAATTATCAGTTTTCCTTGATTACCACCATTCGCTTAACACGTGTAACAGTGCGTTTGTAGAGCTCGTTGGATTTCTTGTTCATGTTCTTTAACTTTAAAACAAACACTGAACAAATTAGTGGCTTAATGACGGACTGATCATTGTTTGTCGCAGGACGGGAGTTGGGGGTCGGAGGATTTTGGTTGTCACGATAGAATTTACCTGACTCCCCCATACGCCATTCTTATGATCCTTAGCTACCTTATTGGCAGTTCAATGGCAGCCAATTCTCTATTGTCCTCTGTAGAGTAGTCAGCTAGAGGTCGGCAGGTAGTGCCGGACCCCGGCAGACCTCTCCCCGATTCGTCTCAAGCCTTCTCACGGGCAGAGATGGTATGCTCGTAGATAGTCTTGTACCCACCCCTTTCACAGCCAAGCGGTTGGAACCTACATTTCCCTTACAGATAAACGGTAAGATCTGAATAAGAAATTATAATAGTCCACAGGCTACTGAATTTGAGCGAAACCGTTAAGTTTTTGGCAGAAATCAAAACTGTAAATGAACGAAGGAGGCGCGTTTTGGAGGAAACTGTGCTACTTCGGTGGGGGTATTACGAGACAATTTCATTTTATCTGACTTGATAATGTAAAAAACTGAAGTTTTGGCCGTTTGCGTTTCGTCGGAGTAAATGTCTAAAAAAGTATCACTTGGGCTATTCCGTGCTTTTGACGGTCCGCCTGCTCTTGTTTCGGATTCTCATTCGCTAATTATGGTGTTACCCACTGTTCCGATGCCCGTGTGGATAAGACTGGTTTTGTTATTTCGACACGCCTGCTTTATTCGTAATTTGCGTTTAAATATTCTGAACATGGTTCTTTGGGGTTTACATGCTACATATGGGCCATACTAAGCTCGCCTTATTCCCCCCATTGATACACATGAGGCGCAGTAAAATGAACATGGACTACAAACAAATGTAGAAACGAAAGAAGCAATTTAATTCTCTTTGTATTCTTTGTATAACATTGAGCCTTGCTAGAGCTACAAAAAAATAAGCAACATCAAGTACACAGATACACGAAATTAAGTAGGTATCACTTGGGGAAATAATGAAAATTAATAATGTACGCAAAAGTAAAACATAATTAAGAGCTTGCAGTCCTTCTGAAGGCTATCATAAAAATTTTAGTCTTTCCTTCACACGCTTGCTAACTCCAAAGTTTATCCGTCATGTCAGTTCTTCATTCTTCGGCCTCCAAAGCCGTACAGCGTGCGTCCTTGTCGTTTCAGCGCGTATACAATGTCTATCTGGCCTCCGTTTTGCGCTCAGCGTGTTCATTGTATGTCACCGCGTCGCTTATCATGTTTTCGAAGAAACCTTGGACCTGAAATGCGCTTTTTTATGTTTTATTAACACCGTAATAAACATAGCTGCCACTCTGGAATAAATGAAAGCAATTAAAATGAGCTTAGTATTTTTGATTTTACTCATTGACTCTCACATTTCTTAATTCGTCTTTGAAACCTGCCATTTACTTCTGAAAGATGAGACACATTCGACACGCTATCATGGACATGCTGTGGAACATGTCTTGGGAAGAAATCAGCCATCTTGCGTAATTTGCAAACCGTCTTCACTTAGTGTCGTTCCACGGGTGGACCACACTATGTGTTCATGGTTAATTAGAACAGAATATGTGAGGGTTATGAATAAGGCTCTGAAAATTGCCGTCATATCTAAGTCACATCTCGGTCTGAATATCTCAATAAAGTTCAATGAAATGTTAATCGACGCACTTGTGATATTTTTAGCCTTCATGGGCCGTTTGAGGCGTCTTCGTCCAGAAGTAATTTAGTAAAAAGACGCTTCAAACGGCCCATGAAGGCGAAAAAAAAATACTGCAAATGAGTTGATTAACATTTCATACTTCACATTTTATTTTGCATGTCCCTAACAAGGACTTGTGCAATGACTGTATACTGAGATGCAATCCGAACCCAAAAAGTATTCTATTTATAACAGCGACAACACCTGTGGCTTAAATTCGACGTTTTTAGCAATTAGGCCAAATTTTGCTGCAGATAGTTCAGGTCTGTGCTAAGACGCGGAAATTTCAGATCTTTGTTAAAGGATGAGTTTTTCTTGATTAGCCATGTCGGCCTAGCTTAGACACGGGTTACTCTCGGGTTTTTGTGTTGTAAAAGTATGAAAATAGTATTACCATGTTTAACGAGTCTATTTCGAAAACAAACCTTGTTAAAAAATTGTTAAAAGTTTCTTTTGAGAGATACTTTGACATTTAATTTCGACTATAATAAATCATTCAGTACTTGTTTTAGCAGTGACTTAATTTCGCAGGACTTTAATTTCTCGATTCGGCCAAAACAAGAGGTTATAAATCGTCTACAATCTCTTGGCCAAAAGTATATATTAGAAGGAACGAAGTAAAGCAAAAATTGTCAAAATACTGATCAGCAGCAACAAAGAATTAATTAAGAAGTATAAATAACTTGTCATGACGTTTTACAAGGAGTCAGATAGGAATATAATGGCACCTGTATGAAGCAGCACCGTATTGGCGGTCACCCTGTATTAGGAGGTCGGTTGTTAAAGTGCTGAAAATGGTATCCCTTAGTTTGTGCAATTTTCACCTCTATCAAGCGGTCACCTATATAAACCTTTTGACCCCTGGGAGTGACTAGCTTCTAATTTCTCTTTACAACATCACCTCTGCATCACACATTAAGGTTATGAGAAAAATAAAAAGCAAATTCTCTTTATCAGTGTCATTGGAAATGTATAGAGACCAGTGTGGAGAATATGCATACTGATGTTAGGGGTGTCAAGGGTTAGGCAGTAGCGGTCACCCTTTCCTGAGTCCCAACGGCTTGTTGTTACTTTTACATGTCTATGTTGAGATCCATGTTGATTCTGTTCTTTTATTTTGTTTTGTTTTGTTTTTTTCTCATCGAGTTTCTATTTTGGTTTTAAAGAGACGACGAAAACCTTGATGCATATAATATCATGTCTCTCAATTCCTTCTTCTTCGAGAACCTTCATAATAACAACATCTCACTAAAGTAAAACCGGCTTTACTCTTCAATTTAATCACTCCGTCTTTCCGACTGCAATTCCTTCATAGATTATTTCACTAAAATATTGAAGTGACCAATAATTTTGGCCATTGGGACATCATTGAGTCTAAATACAATTTCGTATCTCCCATCCCTGTTTACTCTAACGACAGCAAACATCCAAACAAAGCGCTTGTTAGCCACACAGAAGATTTCAGCTATTGATGTGGAAGACACTCGATCATAGATATGCCCGAAATTTAAGCCGTCGATTATCTGTACAAATAAACTTTTCAACACTTTTATTATGAGACTAATGCTTTCACTACATTTCACTTTATTGACCCATTAACTTGTCTAGAAATTGAAAAGGATTGTCAAATTGATGTCAAAACTTATCTGTTATTTGCATCTAAGCGCAAAGAGATAACAAGGAAGAACATACTTAATTTCAAAACTTTTGAGAATTTCTTTGAATAACACATTCAAAGGAGTCAAGGCGTTGACTGTATATAATAGGAAGAAGTTCGTTTTCCATTACTAAGGAGTAATTTAGGAATTTTGCTTTTGAGGCAGAAGGATGGATGGCACGGGTTTCCTTCTATTTTATTTGAAGCTGGCATCTCAGTTTTAAGGGATTCGGCGAAACAGTTGGCAGTCATGGGCAAAATTTACAAGCCAAAGAAGAGACTTTTCCGAAGCTCAAGAGCGCAACCACCGTTACTGGTTTGATCTGAAATTAAGAGCGACGGAAACCTTAATATGAATAAAAGCATGTGTCCTATTCTACTTTTATTTGCATCCATAATTACAATTTCATGATCGATCGATGACAAAGCCAGCTTTCTAGCTCGAAGTAGCCTCTGCCCTTCCAGTTGTGATTATTCGATATATTGTGTACTTAAAATTGGAACTATTAAAATTGGCTGCCGGGCCATATCACTAAGTTTATGTACAATCTTGTTTGTTCCTATTTCACTTTGTCCTAAAGAATTACTGTGTATAGTCTTTGTAAGCCACACAGAGGAGATCAGTTATCAATATGGACGACACTCGATGACCGATTGTAGTTTACCCGAAATGGCCGATTGCTGTTCCAAGACATCTTTCGAAGTATGTCCATGATAACGTGTCGAACGTGTCTCATCTTCCAGCAGTAAATGACAGGGTTCAAAGATGAATTTAGATACATGAGGGTCAATGGAATAACAGCCATGCAAATGAGATAGGGCAAATAACAAATCAAAAACACGAGATATACGTAGAATATGCCAACTGTGGATTCAATGAGAACAGTTAAGTTTTTTATCTCCTCAGACTGAGCTTCGTCTCGTATTTGCATGGACTGAATGTGATTCTTCTGCCGTCGTACAGTTTGATATGCCCTGATGTACACCACAAATGTGATAAGAAAACCGAAAGCAGCAATGATTGTACTTATAAGTTCCCGAGTACTAAGAAGCCCCCAAAATATCATCAAAGAAATGAACATAGACTACAAACAAACGTAGAAACGAAAGAAGCAATTTAATTCTCTTTACATTCTTTGTATAATATTAAGCCTTGCTACAGCTACAAAAAATAGGCAACATCAACTACACAGGTACACGAAATTACGACGGCGGTAATGTTTCCGCGCGGGGTTCTGGCGGCGGTTCTGCTTTGGTATTCGCGACTTCCTTAGCGCTTTTCCCTATTTCAATGGGAAAATTGACGCCACTTTGTCTCGAGCCTTCTCCAACAGCTCCATGGTTTCGCCCACAGTGTTTTTGATTGATTTTAAACTCTCCATGAGTTCTTCGTTCGCATTAGGACTAAATTTATGGCCAGATTAAATATCCCGTCCGTTTGAATCGAATTACCATTTTCAGTTACTTTCGCATTCAGCTCGATTTTGACCTTCGCCTTCGAAAGGTCATCAATGTTGTTTTTAATAGTGGTAGCGTCATGGCGTTTTGCGCTAAAATTTTCCTCCATGAATCTTCCGGCAGCCGCGGGATTATCAGAAGTCACAAAAGCCAACTTGTGATTTATTGCTATTGCTTTCAAAGCCTCGCGGACTTCCCATTGGCGCTTTCTTTCAGTCACGAAACAGCGGCGAAACCGTTCTATGTAGGGACAAGTGATCCAAAAGGACAGATAGCATTTTGGCAGAATATTATTTGAGAATTCAGTATATTCGCCCTTTGGGTCCGGGAAACACCCCAGGTCTTCATCTTTCCACTACTGTGGACTTGCACTTTCACTTGTTCCCGCACCCGATGTACCACCAACAGAGTCGGGGAATAGCGGGCATCCTTTTCAGAATGGCGAGTCGGCAAACAGCCACAATATCCACAAGTTGCTCCATCTGACCTCACGAAATCCTCGCTTTCACCACAAGCGCATTTTTCTCCTTCTGTTCCTCGTACGTCCTTGCCCATTTTCAAGTTTTTACCGCGCAATCACACGCCACGCAATTAACTAGTTTAAGCGCAGACGCAGTTGTGTGAATAACACTTCCGGTTAATTATTTTCACCTCCGGTTATTTTTGTCTTGGAGGAGATGAGGGAGGGTCAGATGTTTTGTGTAGGTATTTGTGAAGAGTCATACATTAATCCATTCTGTGAAGTGCGACCCACCCCCCCCCCCTCACCCCCATAATAAAAAAATGTACCTTCCCTTACTCGAGGGTCTCAATGGGGTGATGGCTTTTACGGCTATCGGTTAAAATTTTGGCCAATTTCCGGCTAGTGGTTAACACATTTCCATTGTTTCCACCAGAGATATTTTTTAAGGTTAACTTTTTTTACGACTAACGGTTAAAATTTGTCAATTTTTACGTCTAACGGCTAAATATTTTAGGCCGTTTTACGGCTAACGGTTAACCCCATTGGGACCCTCTTACTCTTTTGGGGTAAAAATTTATTCAAAGCAGAATGCTGCATATGAAAACGAAAACAGAGGTGTCTCTTAAGCTAATAATTAGTCCGCAGATGTCTTCAGGTGATCTTACATGATATAAGCTGACCGGGAATTTTATGAGCTTAAATACGTTTTTTCTTGTGATCGCCTTTCGCCTAGACGCAGTAATAGATATGCTTTTGAATTGATTTAACAATTATTTCCAATTTCTAGACAAGTTTATGGGTCAGTTATGTAAAATGTGGTCAAAAAATTAGTCTCGTGATAAAAGTGCTTTAAAGCTTTTCTTTTGACAGGTAATCGACGGCTCAAATTTCGGGCTTATCCATGACGATTACGTGACGATTTGAAATTGAAATTGATTTTGAAAAATGAATAATGACCGTTCCTTTTGTGGGATAAATGACAGATGAAATATATTCGGTGACTTTCTGCTGTAGACACCCAAATAGTATGCATCTACTTCTAACAGCAACGATTGCTGCAAAAACTGATTCTCAAATAGCGAGAACTGAGGTATTAGAAAGAGTTCCATAACGGATTGTCATTTACTGTTAAAAGGTGAGACGCATTCGACGCGCTTTCATAGAAATACCGTAAAACATATCTTGGAGAACAAATCAGCCATCTGGCGTAATTTTACAATCGGCGTTCAAGTGTCGTTCATGGTGATACCAGAATACCTCAGGGACGGCGGAGCTGAAGGCTGGGGCAAGGGAGGCTTACTGTCAATACCATGTCTCCAAATTGATCATCTCTGTCATTCTTATTACCTGTTTGCTTGAGAATTTCTTCAAATTATATATTAAGGGTGGCCAAAGCGTTGACTGTTTATCAAAAGGAAGAAGTTGACTGTACATTAAGAGGAAGAAGTTCGTTTCCACTATCACAAAGTAATTTGAGAATTATGCTTTTGAGGCAGAAGGATGGATGGCAAAACATTTCCTTCTGTTTTATTTGTAGCTGGCATGTCACTTAGTTGTCAGTGCTCGTTTTGGCGAGACAGTCGGCAGTCATAGGCAAAATTTACATGAAAAAAAAAAAAAAGAAACCTTTTCCGAAGCTTAAGTCCGCAACTACCGTTATTGGTTTCTTAATTCTGATTTTAAATTGAAAGCGACGGAATCCTTGAGAGGAATAAAAGCATGTGTCCTACTGAATCCTTTGCCTTCCCTCTCACCCCAGAAAATAAATACTGACCGTTCCTTTGGTGGGATATATGACAGATGAACTATTTTTTAATGGCTTTCTGCTGTAGAAACCCAAATTGTATGCATCTACTTCTAACAGCAACGATTACTGCAAAAACTTATTCGGAAATAGCGAGAACTGAGTTATTAGAAAGAGTTCCATAGTGGATTGTTATTTGCTGTTAAGAGGTGAAACACATTCGAGGTACTTTTATGGAAATACCGCAAAACATATCTTGGAGAACAAATCAGCCATCTGGCATAATTTTTGCAATCGGCGTTCAAGTGCCGTTCATGGTGATACCGGAATACCTCAGGGACGGCGGAGCTGGTGGCTGGGGCAAGGGAGGCTTTCAAGGACACATCTTATTTTGTGTTAGTGTGAGTATTAACATCTCCAAGATATATGATTAAAAAAAAAGCCTCGGGAGAAAAGTGTTGATTACAAAATACAATTGAACATCTTGACTGGCTCCATCTCTGAATTAATTTGTCTGACGTAACTTCTTTTTTTGTCATTGGCTGACATCCCAAAAACCCATATTGCGAGAGTTAAGAGGATTCCTTTTGTTGAAGTTTATCACTATTGGGAGGAAAAGTAACATTTTAGGCAGAAAGTGGAATCAGCTCAAGATTTTCTGCCCAAAATAATGAGAAACTGTCCTGCTAAAGAATCGCAACTCGTTCAATTTGTCTGGAATAGAGGATCATATCTTTTATGAGTGAGTTGATATCATGAACGAGTTATTTTGTAAAGAATTTTTGGATTATTTTCCTACATACACAGAACTTAAAGATCTTCGTTTGACTTTTATCACCAACTGCATTTTCAACAATTTTATAACTCACACCTCCATCATGTTGAATATTGTGACAATCTACGCTATCCACAAAACTTCGGCAATGGCAAAAACTTTGAAAACTCTGCTGCTGAGTCTTGCCTTCTCGGACCTTGCTGTTGGTTTGTTTAGCCAACCATTATACACTTTCTTTCTGGTCAAGTGCTTACAACTGGACAATCTTAACTGTGATACTTATCAAGTGCTGATTATTTCAGATTATTTATTCTCAACTGCTTCCTTCTTTGGTGTTGTGGCTGTAAGTGTAGACAGGTTCTTAGCTGTTCATCTTCATCTCAGATACCAAGAGCTTGTGACTCACAGGCGTGTTGTTGTTGTGGTGATCGGCAAATGGTTGTGCAGTGCATTTGTTTCTTTGATAACGTTGTGGGGGTTACCTGGTACTCGGGATCTTATAGGGTCAGTTGTTGCAGCTTTCGGTTTCATTGTCACTTTTGTGGTGTACACCAGGATATATTTTACTGTACGACGGCACAAGAAACAGATTCACTCTATGCAAGTACGAGAAGTAGCTCATTCTGATGAAATAAAAAACTTTATTGTTCTTATCAAATCCACAGTTAGCTTATTCTACGTATATCTCTTGTTGTTGATTTGTTATTTGCCTTTTTTTATTTGCTCGGCTGTTATTCGAATCTTGGGCTCGAGTATCGCTTCAAAACATTTTTTCTTTACTCATTGACTCTCATATTTCTTAATTCATCTTTGAACCCTGTCATTTACTGCTGGAAGATGAGACACGTTCGACACGCTATCATGGACATACTGCGAAAGATGTCTTGGAAGAGCAATCGGCCATTACGAATAAACTACAATCGATCATTGCGTGTCGTCCAAGTTGATAACTGATCCACTCTGTTCGTCTAACATGGACTTTGCGTGGTTTGTTTACGACAAAGGAAATAGGGAGAAAGAATATTGTACATAAACTTAGTGATATGACTCAGCAGCCAAATAATTGTGTATTTAGTCGAGTTTTCAATACGCAATACATAAAAATTATAACAAGTGGAAAGGAAGACGCCAATGAAACAGGAAAGCTGGTTTGCTTATCGTTTAATAATTCTTATTAAACGTGCTTCATTTGCTTTTTGCCTCTGCCTGGTTGGCTACCCTAGGGAGGTTAAAATATAACAAAACTGTTTAGGCTTATCACAGTACAAGGCTCAAAGCTTTGATAACTCATTTTTTATGTAGTCATAAGTTGATAAGAGGGGAATTCCTTTGAAGCATGTTCAAAAACGTTGCTTTAGCTCATGAAAAAGCGAGTTTTTATTATCAATATAATCAATTTTTTTTCCATAGAAGCATTACCCTAAGAAGGAGTGATGCGAAGAAAATTTCTCTTACCTTAATGAGAACAAGCTTTTAAGGGCAAAGAGTTATAAAGCACCTGTTTGCGCTAATTATGTTGAATGGATTACGTTGGAGACAGAGATCCTAGAGTATTTTTCTTTCTGTTTACCATTTTTCACTTTGTAGGGTGACTTTTATTGCTAACATCATTGAGACACTGACACTAAGAAGGAGTGAGATAAACTCCGTAAAGAAAATTTTTCTTACGGTAATGACAACATACTTTTACGGGCATAAAGTGGTAAAGCATCTGTTTGCACTAATTATAATCAATGGATCACGTCGCAGGCAGAAATCACGCAGTATTTTCCTTCAATTTACCACTTTTCACTTTTGAAGGGTAACTTTTATTGCCAACATCATTGTGACAATGTGAACTACTGGCAATTAGAAAGATTTTAATCTTTATTGCTTTCGTTTGCACAAGTCTGACGATTAACTAGACTGGTTTGGAAAAAGGAAAAAAACAAAACAAAACGGAAATAGCTTTTGAGTAACTTGTTGTGACCAATTAAAGCGTTTATTGTTTACTTCTTTCAAGGATATGGTATACAGCTTTTATTTTAATTTACTGAATTTTCGTGCGACAGCTCACTTCTCGCGTGACCATGCTGGTCGAGATATAGTTCTTGGTTTATGATGATTTTCAGGAAGATTTAAGTGCACATAATTTAAGTGGCCAAAAATAGCGTGTTGGAGTAGTATACGGTGCTCATATCAATAAACAGTCAATTCCACAACTTCCCTACTAATGTGTTATTTAAAGAAAGTTTAAAGCAAGCAGATAATGAGCCAGAATGACAAAGATAATCCATTAAGGGACATGGTATTGATAGTAAGATGCTCAGGAATAAACAGCAATTAAATGTGAGGTATAAGTGAAGTGAATAAACTTCCAGCTTTTTCGTTAATAGTTTAAATATTAAAATGATCCTACGACGAAATGGTCTAGCGTCACATTTGGAGGGTTTTTTTCCTTAGGAAGGGAAGAAACCAGGAGCAAGTATTTAAGAGGGAAGGGAAAATTATTGTTTATCATTGTCTATTGAGTGGATTGAAAACGAAAACGGTTAATCTATGTGCTTGAAAACTAAACAAATAGTGAAGAGCAGTTCATTTGCCTTTGGTTACACTTTGAAGATAAAAACTTAGTCAAAGGAGAATGCTGCATACGAAAACAAAACAGAAGTGACAGTAAAGTTATTGATTAGCCCGCAGATGTCAGGTGATTTTTCATAATTCTAGCTGACCGGCAATTTTATGAGCTTAAAATTAAGCATGTTTTTCCTAGAAATCTCCTTTCGTTTAGACGATAGGTTTTTAAATTCATTTAACAATTCTTTCCAATTTTTAGACAAGCTAATGGGTCAGTTATGTAAAATGTAGTCAAAAAATTAGTCTCGTAATAAAAGTGCTTAAAAGCTTTTTTTTGACAGATACTCGACGGTTCAAATTTCGGGCTTATTCATGATGATTAAGTAACAGTTTGAAGATGTCTCAAAATCTCGGAGATTATTTGAAACAGCGTCAATTTCTCCTGGCTTTAACCCGTTAACTATTAGGAGTGATTTAAAACTAATTTCTCTTTAAAATCTCCATACATTATCCAACGAACAGGTAATGAGAATACCTAAACTTATCAGATAGAAGTTGTTACCTTGATCTAACGTTAAATTATTATGAATTATTTACAAGGAAATGTGTAGCAGGTAGAGGGGAGAATTAACAATCAGATCTTGGGAGTTAAAGGGTTAAGGAAAAACGGAGGGGGGTGCCGTTATCGCCAACATAGTATTAAAAGGAGACCATAGTAAATTGACTGCCAATTAATTGTCAACAAGGGAAGGAAGGGTCAGGAATCTTAGAAAATTTTTTGGAGGGGGAGGGCTATGTAAATATTGTTATGACTCGACCTACCCCCTCAAAAAAAAAGCAGGCGATAAAGAATGACAAGTCCCTTGAGAGGAATAAATGACAGAGGAAATTTTTTAAAGGTTTTCTGCTATAGAAACCCAAATTATACGCTTTGACTTCTAAAAGCAACGATTATTGAAAAAAATCATTCAGGAAAAACGAGGTCTGTGTTAGAAAATCGATGATACCAAAAGTTCCATAACCTATTCTCGGTTAAGATAACTAAACCAAACTTGCTTATTGTTCAGAATGTACTGTTATCATCTTGAAGGCTTTTTGATGTTTTATTTATTTCCTAAGGAAGATTTTGGTTGTGTCAAGTTAAAAACAACATTATCCGGCCATAAGACTGAAATATTCCTATTACCCCCTCCCTCCTTGGTACCTTGTAAGCTTTTAAGAAAGCTGACAAGCGACGCTGTTAGAAATATTCTCCAAGGCAAGTTTCTCTCTTCCCCCTCCTACCACGAAACTCTCTTGGCGACAACTGATCCCCGCTCTGTTGCCAATGAAAACCACGAGAAATAGAGGCTTTTAGAAATATTCTCCGAGATTTTGAAAGGCATCGTCAAATTGCCACGTGATCATCATAGATATGCCCACAATTTATGCATTCGATTATCTTTACAAAAACTTCGGATTTTCCGTATGCAAAACACGGGTTAACGTTAATAAACCTGCGTTTTGCGTGAATTTAACCTTCGTTTTTCGTACGGTGAATGTTAGTTTTTTTGCCGTATATAAACTTTTGAACACTCTTATTTCGAGAATGACGTTTCCAATACATTCCACTTTATTGACTCATTAAGTTATCTAGAAACTGTCAAATTGATTCCAAAACCTATCTGTTATTTGCATCTAAACAAAGGAAATAACAAGGAAAAACATACTTAACTTTAAGCTCTCAAAACTCCCGGTATTCTCAAGAACCACCTGCAAAAATCTGCAGGCTAATCAATAACTCTATAGCCACCTCTGTTTTCGTTTTAATACGTAGCATTCTGCTTCGACAAAGTTTCTACCTCGAAAGTGTTGACGCAAACTTATGCTTTTTATGGCTTGTTTAATTTTCAAGGATATTGATCAATCCATTTTCGTCTTCAGTCCACTCATTAGCTAATGATTAACATCGATTCTTCTTCCCTCGTAAATACTAGCTCCTTTTTCTTCCTGAGGGCATTACGAGACGTTTTCAATGTGACGCTATACTGTTTTATAGTTTTTAACGTCTAATGAAAGAGCTGGAAGTTAATTCCATTCACTCACGATCATACCTTATATTTATTTGTTGTTTAGTCCTGAAAATCTTACTATCAATACCATATCCCAAAATTGATCATCTCTGTCACTCTTATGACCTGTTTGCTTGAGAATTTCTTCAAATTATACATTAAGGGTGGCCAAAGCGTTGACTGTTTAAAAAGGAAGAAGTTCATTTCTACTATTGCAGAGTAACTTGGAAATTCTGGTTTTGAGGCTGAAGGATGGATGACATAAGTTTCCTGTTTTATTTGAGGCTGGCATGTCATTTAGTTGTCCGTGCTTGTTTTAAGAGGTTTGGCGAAACAGTTGGTAGTTATAGGCAAAATTTACAAAGAAAAAAAAAGAAAGCTTTCCGAAGCTTAAGTCCGCAACTACCGTTATTGGTTTGTTCATTCTGATTTTAAATTAAAAGCGACGGAAACCTTAATATGAATAAAAGCATGTGTCCTTACTATATCCTCTGCCCCCCCCCCCCCCCACAAAGAAAATGAATACTGACCGTTCCTTTTGTAGGATATAGGACAGATGAACTATTTTTTAATGGCCTTCCCGCCGTAGAACCCAAATTGTATGCATCTCCTTTGAACAGCAACGATTACTGCAAAATACTTCACGGAAGGCGGAGCTAGGGGCTGGGGCAAGGGAGGCTTTCAAGGACACATTTTATTTTGTGTTAGTATGAGTATTAACATATTCAAGATATATGATTATGAAACAAGCCTCGAGAGAAAAGTATCGATTACAAAATACAATCGAACATCTTGACTGCCTCCATCTCTGAATTAATTTGTCTGACGTAAGTTCTTTCTTTGTCATTGGCTGACATCCCAAAAACCCATATTGGGAGAATTAAGAGGATTCCTTTTGTTGAAGTTTATCACTTTTGGGAGGAAAGGTAGCATTTTAGGCAGAAAGAGGAATCAGCTCAAGATTTGCTGCCCAAAATCAGAAGAGACCGTCCACTTAAAGAGTCGCAACACGTTCTGTTTGTCTAGAATAGAGGGTTCCATGTTTTATGAGTGAGTTGATATCATGAACGAGTTATTTTGTAACGAGTCTCTGGATTATTTTCCCAGATACACTGAACTCAAAGATCTTCGTTCGACTTTTATCGCCAACTGTATCTTCAACAATTTTCTTACTTACACCTCCATCATGTCGAATATTGTGACAATCTACGCTATACGCAAAACACCGGCAATGGCAAAAACTTTGAAAACTCTGCTGCTGAATCTTTCCTGCTCTGATGTTTGTGTTGGTTTGTTTAGCCAACCATTATACTCTTTTTTCCTGGTCAAGTGGTTACATCTGGACAGTATTAACTGTAATACTTACCAAGTGCTGAATATTTCAGGTTTTTTTATTCTTGACTGCTTCGTTCTTTGGTGTTGTGGCTGTAAGTGTAGACAGGTTCTTAGCTGTTCATCTTCATCTCAGATATCAAGAGCTTGTGACTTACATGCGTGTTGTTGTTGTTGTGATTGGCATATGCATGGGTGCACAGTGCATTTGTTTCTTTCATGACATTGTGGGAGTTGCCTAGTACTCGGGATCTTATTGATTTAGTTGCTACAGCTTTCAGTTTCATCATCACATTTGTGGTGTACATCAGGACATATTTAACTGTACGACGGCACCAGAATCATATTCAGTCCATGCAAATACGAAACGAAGCTCAGTCTGATGAAATAATAACCTTAATTGTTCTCTTGAAATCCACATTAGGCATATTCTACGTATATCTCGTGTTTTTAATCTGTTATTTGTCCTATTTCATTTGCATGGCTGTTATTCGAATCTATGGCTCGAGTATCTCTTTAAAACATTTTTATTTTTACTCATCGACTCTCCTATTTCTCAATTCATCTTTGAACCCTATCATTTACTGCTGGAAGATGAGACACGTTCGACACGCTATCGTGGACATACTGCGAAAGACGTTTTGGAACAGCAATCGGCCATAACGAATCAACTACAATTGATCTTCAAGTGTCGTGCATATTGATAACTGATCCTCCTGTGCGTCTAGCGAGGACTGCGCACGGTTGTTTATGACAAACGAAGTGGGGAGAAAAAACATTGTACATAACCTTAGTGATATGACTCAGCAGCCAAATAATTGTGTATTTAGTCCAGTTTGAACACATAATACATAAAATTATAACAAGTGGAAAAGAAGACGCCAATTAAACAGGAAAGCTGGTTTGGTTATCAATGTGTTTCAGATAATTCTTATTAAACGCGCTCATTGCTTTTTGCCTCAGCCTGGTTAGCTATCTTAAGGAGGTTAAAACATAACAAAACTGTTTAGGCTCACAACAGTTCATGGCTCAAAGCTTTGATAAGTCATTTTTGATTTAGCTATAAGTTGATAAGAGGGGAATTCCCTTAAAGCATATTCAAAAACGCTGCTTTAACTCATGAAAAAGTGAGTTTTTATTATCAATATAATCAATCAATTTTTCCCAAGGAAGCATTACCCTGAGAAGGAGTGACGTAAAGTCCGCGAAGAAAATTGCTCTTACATCAATGAGAACAAGCTTTTACGGGCATAGAGTTATAAAGCACCTGTTTGCGCTAATTTTGTTGAATGATTATGTTGCAGGTAGAGATCCTGGAGTATTTTTCTTTCAATCTACCACTTTTCACTTTGAAGAGTGACATTTATTGCTAATATCATTGTGACAATGTGAACTATTTACAATTAAAAAGATTTTCATTGTTATCGCTTTCGTTTGCACAAGTCTGACGATTAACTAGGTTTGTTTGGAAAATAGGTAAAAACAAAACAAAACGGAAATAACTTTTGAGTAACTTGTGACCAGTTACGACGTTTAACCGATGATATGGCATATAACCTTTATCTTAGAAGGCTGGATTTTATCGCGACAGCTCACTTCTCGCGTGACCATGATTATCGAGATAGTTCTTTCGTGGTTTAAGATAATTTGCAGGAAGATTTAAGACATAATTTAAGTGGCTAAAATAGCGTGTTGGTGTATGCGGTGCTCATCTTAATAAACAGTCAACTCCTTAACTCCTTAAAATGTGTAATTTAAAGAAAGTTTAAAGCAAGCAGATAATGACAACGACGAAGATGATCAATTTAGTATTGATAGTAAGATGCCCAGAAATAAACAGCAAATAAATACAAGTTGTGATCACGAGTGAAGGGAATAAACCTCCAGCTCTTTCTTTAGAAGTTAAAAACTGAATTAAAAACTGATTCCACCATAAAATGGTACAGCGTCACATTTGGAGCATAACGTTTTTTCGTCAGGAAGAGAAGAAACCGGGAGCACGTATTTAAGAGGGAAAGGAAAATTATTGTTCATCATTGTCTATTGAGTGAACGGAAAACGAAAATGGATTGATTGATATGCTTGAAAACTAAACAAACAGCGAAGATAATTTTGTTTCCTTTGGTTACACTTTTGAGATAAAAATTTATTCAAAGCAGAATGCTGTATACGAAGACGAAAACAGAGGTGGCTGTAGAGTTATTGATTAGCCTGCAGATGTTTTCATGTGATTTTGCATAATACTAGCTGACCGGAAATTTTATGAGCTTAAAATTAAGTATGTCTTTCCTTGTAATCTCCTATCGCTCAGACGCAGTGATAGATAGGTTTTTGAGTTGATTTAACAATTCTTTCCAATTTCTAGACAAGTTAATGGGTTAGTTATGTAAAATGAAGTCCAAAAATTATTCTCGTAATAAAAGTACTTGAATTTTTTTTTTGACAGATAATCGACGGCTTAAATTTCAGGATTATCCATGATGATTACGTGGTGATCTAAAGATGTCTTCCAAAATCTCGGATATTATCTGTAACAGCGTCGATTTTTCCCAGCTTTAAGGAAAAACGGAGGGGGTTTCAGTTGTCGCTAACAGAATATTAAGAGGAGACTGACTGACCGATCAACTGGCACCCAGGAGGGAGGGGTCATAGGGGTCTTATAGGATTCTTATGGGGGGCTGTGTAAAGATTGTTGTGACTCGACCAAGATCCTCTAACACCCCTCCTCTCTCCCCACAGGCGATAAATAATGACCAGTCTATAAGGAGGATAAATGACAGATGAACTATTTTAATGGCTTTCTGCTGTAAAAACTCAGATTATACGCATTTACTTCTAACAGCAACGATTACTGCAAAAACTCGTTCAGGAAAAGCGAGATCACTGATACCAAAAGTTCCATAAGTTACATAACTTATTATCGGTTAAGATAATTAAACCAAACATTGCTTATTGTTCAGAATGTATTTTTATCATCTTGAAGGCTTTTTGATGTTTTATTTATTTCCTAAGGAGGATTTTGGTTATGTCGAGATAAAAGTAACATTATAACCCATAAGACTGTAATATTCTTATTACCCCCTCCTGCCTTGTTGCCTGGTAAGCTTGTAAGAAAGCTAAAAAACGACGCTCTTACAAATATCATCCACATCAAGTTTCTTTAGCGGTCCCCCCCCCCCCCCCCCCCACACACACACACACAAATGTCATGTATCCTCCAAAAGAACTGGCTATCATTCATCGTTTGTGGGGGAGGGCGGTCGGAGTATTTTGGTTGTATCAAGACATTACCCATCATAAGCTTCTGTCATATTCTTATAACTCGCTCCCTCCCTGTTAGCGTGTCAGTTTTTAATAATCTCCCTTTATACTCTGTTGACGACGACTGATCCCCACTCTGTTGCCCCTGAAAACCAGGAGAAATCGAGGCTTTTAGAAATATTCTCCGAGATTTTCAAAGGCATTTTCAAATTGCCACATAATCATCATAGATGTGCCCAAAATTTAAGCCGTCGATTATCTGAATAAACAAACTTTTGAACACTTTTATTTCGAGACTTATGTTTTCAATACTTTTTATTTTATTGACTCATCAACTTTTCTAGAAATTGCAAAGAGTTGTCATAATGATTCCAAAACCTATCTGTTATTTGCATATAAACAAAGTACTCAAAACTCCCGCTGTTATAAGGAACCACCGGCAAACATCTGCAGGCTAATCAGTAACTCTATAGCCACCTCTGTTTTCGTTTTCATATGCAGCATTCTGCTTCGACTAAGTTTTTCCCTTAAAAGTGTTAAGGCAAACTCGATGCTTTTTGTAGTTTGTTTAATTTTCAAGGACATCGATCAATCCATTTTAGTTTTGAATCCACTCATTAGCTAATGATTAACATGGATTCTTCTTCCCTCGTAAATACTAGCTCATGTTTGTTTTTCTTCCTGAGGGCATTACGAGACGCTCTCAATGTGACGCTATATCATTTTATCGTATGATCAATTAAAGTTTTTTACTTCTAATGAAAGAGCTGGAAGTTTATTCCCTCCGCTCCTGATAATACCTTATATTTATTTGTTGTTTAGTTCTGAGAATCTTACTGTCAATACCATGTCTCCAAATTGATCATCTCTGTCATTCTTATTACCTGTTTGCTTGAGAATTTCTTCAAATTATACATTAAGGGTGGCCAAAGCGTTGACTGTTTATCAAAAGGAAGAAGTTCGTTTACACTATCATAAAGTAATTTGAGAATTATGCTTTTGAAGCAGAAGGATGGATGGCAAAACATTTCCTTCTGTTTTATTTGTAGCTGGCATGTCACATAGTTGTCAGTGCTAGTTTTGGCGAGACAGTCGGCAGTTATAGGCAAAATTTACATGAAAAAAAAGAAACCTTTTCCGAAGCTTAAGTCCGCAACTACCATTATTGGTTTATTAATTCTGATTTTAAATTGAAAGCGACGGAATCCTTGATGGGAATAAAAGCATATGTCCTACTGAATCCTTTGCCTTCCCTCCCACCCCAGAAAATAAATACTGACCGTTCCTTTGGTAGGATATATGACAGATGAAGTATTTTTAATGGCTTTCTGCTGTAGAAACCCAAATTGTATGCATCTACTTCGAACAGCAACGATTACTGCAAAAACGTATTGGCAAATAGCGAGAACTGAGTTATTAGAAAGGGTTCCATAGCGGATTGTCATTTACTGTTAAGAGGTGAGACACATTCGACGCACTTTTATGGAAATACCGCAAAACATATCTTGGAGAACAAATCAGCCATCTGGCGTAATTTTACAATCGGCGTTCAAGTGTCGTTCATGTTGATATCAGAATACCTCAGCGACGGCGGAGCTTGTCTGACGTAAGTTCTTTCTTTGTCATTGGCTGACATCCCAAAAACCCATATTGCGAGAGTTAAGAGGATTTCTTTTGCTGAAGTTTATCACTACTGGGAGGAAAGGTAACATTTTAGGCAGAAAGTGGAATCAGCTCAAGATTTTCTGCCTAAAATAAGGAGAAACTGTCCTGCTAAAGAATTGCAACACGTTCTGTTTGTCTGGAGTAGATGGTCCTATCTTTTATGAGTGAGTTGATATCATGAGCGAATTATTTTGTAACGAGTCTTTGGATTATTTTCCCACATACACTGAACTTAAAGATCTTCGTTCGACTATTATAACCAACTGTATTTTTAACAATTTTTTAACTCACACCTCCATCATGTTGAATATTGTGACAATCTACGCCATCCACAAAACTTCGGCAATCGCAAAAACTTTGAAAACTTTGCTGCTGAGTCTTGCCTTCTCGGATGTTGCTGTTGGTTTGTTTAGCCAACCAATATACACTTTCTTTCTGGTCAAGTGGTTGCATCTGGAACATATTAACTGTAATACTTACCAAGTGCTTAATATTCCGGTTTTTTTATTCTTAACTGCTTCTTTTCTTGGTGTTGTGGCTGTAGGTGTAGACAGGTTCTTAGCTGTTCATCTTCATCTCAGATATCAAGAGCTTGTGACTCGCAAGCGTGTTGTTGTTGTGGTGATCGGCAAATGGTTGTGCTGTGCATTTGTTTCTTTGATGTTGTTGTGGGGCCCACCTAGTGCCCTGGATCTTATTGATTCGGTTGTTACAGCTTTCGGTTTCATTGTCACATTCGTGGTGTACATCAGGATATACTTCACTGTCCGACGGCACAAGAATCAGATTCATTCTATGCAAATACAAGAAGTAGCTCATTCTGATGAAATAAAGAACTTTATTGTTCTCTTGAAATCCACAGTTGGCATATTCTACGTATATCTCGTGTTTTTAATTTGTTATTTGCCTTATTTTATCTACATGGCTGTTATTCGAATGTATGGCTCGAGTACCGCTTTAAAACAATTTTTTCTTTACTCACTGACTCTCATGTACCTGAATTCATCTTTAAACCCTGTCATTTACTGCTGGAAGATGAGACACGTTCGACACGCTATCATGAACATACTTCGAAAGATGTCTAGGAAGAGCAATCGGCCATTACGGATAAACTACAATCGATCATCGAGTGTCGTCCATGTTGATAACTGATCCACTCTGTACATCTAACATGGACTGTGCACGTGCACGGTTTGTTTATCACAAAGAAAACAGGGAGAAAGAACATTGTACATAAACTTAGTGATATGACTCAGCAGCCAAATCATTGCATATCCTGTCGAGTTTAAATACACAATACATCAAATTCTCACAAGTGGAACGAAAGAGGCCGATTAAACAGGAAAGCTGGTTTGGTTATCGATGTGTCTCAGCTAGCTCCTAAATTGAACGAGCTTCATTAGCTTTTTACCTCAGCCTGGCTATCTGTTCTAAGGAGGTTAAAATATAAAAAAAACTGTTTAGGCAAGCTCACGACAAAACTCAAAACTTCGATGAGTCATTTTTTTATTTAGCCATATGTTGATCGGAGGGGAATTCTCCCGAAGCATTTTAAAAAAGGCTGCTTTAACTCATGAAAAAGCGAGTTTTTATTATCAATATAATCATTTTTTTCCATAGAAGCATTACCCTAAGAAGCAGTAAGATAAAGTCCGCGAAGAAAATTGCTCGTACCTAAATGAGAACAAACTTTTACAGGCACAGAGTTTAAAAGCATCTGTTTGCGCTAATTTTAATGAATGGATCACGCTGTAAGCAGACATCCTGCAGTATTTTTCTTTCAGTTTACCAATGTTACTTCGACTTTTATGGCAAACATCATTGTGGCAATGTGAACTATTTACAATCAAAAAGAGTTTTATCGTTATTGCTTTCGTTTGCTCAAGTCTGACGATTAACTAGGCTTGTTTGGAAAATAGGAAAACACAAAACAAACGAAAATAGCTTTTGAATAACTTATTGTGATCAAGTACAGCGTTTTACCTTATTTACTATTTCCGATGATGTGGCATTTAACTTTTATCTTAAATGACTGAATTTTACTGCTTATCGAGGTAGTTCTTTCTTGGTTTATGATAATTTGAAGGGAGATTTAAGACATAATTTAAGTGGCTAAAAATAGTTTGTTGGAGGAGTATACGATTCTCATATTAATAAACAGTCAACTCCTTAACTCCCCTATGAAAGTGTAATTTTAAGAAAGTTTAAAGCAAGCAGATAATGAAAATGACAAAGATGATCAATTTAGGGACATGGTATTGATAGTATGATGCTCAGGAATAAACAGCAAATAAATATAAGTTAAGATCATGAGTGAAGGGAATAAACTTCCGGCTCTTTCTTTAGAAGTTAAAAACTTTAAATGATTCCACGATGAAACGGTATAGCGTCACGTTTTTTCCTCAAGCGGAGAAGAAACAAGAGGCACGTATTTAAGAAGGAAAGGGAAATGATTGTTTATCATTGTCTATCGGGTGAATGGAAAACGAAAATGGGTTGATTGATATGCTTGAAAACTAAACAAACAGCGAAGAGCATTTCGTTTGCCTTTGGTTACACTTTTGAGGTAAAAATTTATTCAAAGCAGAATGCTGCATACGAAAACGAAAGTTATCGATTAGTCTGCAGATGTTTTAATGATATTTTACATAATACTAGCTGACCAAGAATTTTAAGAGCTTAAAATTAAGTATTTTGTCTTTGTAACCACCTTTCGCTTAGACGCAATAGCTGATAGGTTTTTCAATTAATTCAGCAATTCTTTCTTATTTCTAGACAAGTTAATGGGTCAGTCACATAAAATAAAGACAGATAATCGACGGATTATCCATGATGATTATGTGGTGATTTAAAGATGTCTTTCCAAATCTCGGAGATTATTTGTAACAGCGTCGATTTTCCTAGCTTTAAGGAAAAACGAAAGGGGTTTCAGTTGTCGCCAAAAGAGTATTAAGAGGAGACTGACTGACCGATTAACTGTCACCTAGGAGGGAGAGGTCATAGGAATCTTATAGAATCTTATGGGGGGCTGTGTAAAGATTGTTGTGACTCGACCAAGATCCTCTAACACCTTCCCTCTTCCCACAGGCGATAAATAATGACCAACCTCTTGGGAGGATAAATGACAGATGAACTATTTTTGATGGCTTTCTGCCGTATAAAATCAGATTAAACGCATTTACTTCTAAAAGCAACGATTACTGCAAAAACTAATTCAGGAAAAGGGAGGTCAGTGATATCAAAAGTTCTATAACTTATTATCGGTTAAGATAATTAAACCAAACATTGTTTATTGTTGAGAATGTATTGTTATCATCTTCAACGCTTTTTGATGCTTTATTCATTTCCCAAAGAGGACTTTGGTTGTGTCAAGATAAAAGTAACATTATCCCCCATAAGACTGTAATATTCTTATTACCCCCTCCCTCCTTCTTACCTTGTCTGCTTTTAAGAAAAGCGACGCCGTGACAAATATCCTCCAAAGCAAGTTTCTTTAGCCTCCCCCCCCTCCCCACAAAATTTCTTAGCGACGACTGATTCCCACTCTGTTGCTCCTCAAAACCAGGAAAAATCGAGGCTTTAGAATATTCTCCGAGATTTTGAAAGGCATTGTCAAATTGCCACGTAATCATCATAGATGTGCCCAAAATTTAAGCCGTCGATTATCTGTATAAACAAACTTTCGGACACTTCTTTTTCGGAACTAATGTTTTCAATACATCTCATTTTATTGACCCATTTAATTTGTCTTGAAATTGCAAAGAATTGTCATAATGATTCCAAAACCTATCTGTTATTTGCATATAAACAAAGGACATAACAAGGAAAAACACACTTAATTTTAAGTTCTCAAAACTCCCGGTGTTATCAAGGGTAACCTGCAAACATCTGCGGGCTAATCAATAACTCTAAAGCAACCTATGTTTTTGTTTTCATATGCAGCATTCTGCTTCGACTAAGTTTTTACCTCAAAAGTGTTAACACAAACTCAGTGCTTTTTGTTGTTTGTTTAATTTCCAAGGATATCGATCAACCCATTTTCGTTTTCAGTCCACTCACTAGCTAATCATTAACATCGATTTTTCTTCCCTCGTAAGTACTACCTCCTATTTGTTTTTCTGTCAGTGCTAGTTTTAACTGAGAAATTCGGCGAAACAGTTGGCAGTTATGGGCAAAATATACAAGGGAAAAATGAAACCTTTTCCGAAGCTTAAGTCCGCAACCACTGTTATTGATTTTAAATTCTGATTTGAAACTAAGAGCGACGGAAACCTTGATGTGAATAAAATCTTGTGTCGTATCCTACTTTTATTTACATCCATAATTACAATTTCACTATCTATCGATGATAACACCAGCTTTCTTGCTCAAATCAGCTTTTCCCTTCCACATTACAGATTGTTCGATTTATCGAGTACTTAAAATTGGAACCACGGGATTATTTGGCTGCCGGGTCATATCACTAAGTTTATGTACAATCTTGTTTGTCCCTATTTTACTTTGTCGTAAACAAATACCGCCCATAGTCTTTGTAAGCCACACAGAGGCGATCAGTTATCAATATGGACGACACTCGATAACCGATTGTAATTGATCTGAAATGGCCGATTGCTGTTCCAATACATCTTTCGTAATATGTCTATGATAGCATGTCGAATGTGTTTAATCTTCCAGCAGTAAATAACAGGGTTCAAAGATGAATTCAGGAACACGAGAGTCAATAAGAAAAGAAAAAGTTTCTTTAAAACGATACTCGAGCCATAAAATTGAATAACATCCATGCAAATGAAAAGGGGCAAATAACAAACTAAAAACACGAGATATACGTGAAATATTCCAACTGTGTATTTAATTAGAGCAGTTAAGTTTTTTATCTCCTCAGACTGAGCTTCGTCTCGTATTTGCATGGACTGAATGTGATTCTTGTGCCGTCGTACAGTTTGATATATCCTGATGTACACCACGAGTGTGATAATAAAACCGAAAGCAACAGTAATTGTATTTATAAGATTCCAAGCACTAAGAAGCCCCCACAATGTAAACAAAGAAACAAATGCACTATACACCCATATGCTGACCACCACCACAACAACACGCCTGTGAGACACGAACTCCTGGTATCTGAGATGAAGATGAACAGCTAAGAACCTGTCTACACTTATAGCCACAACACCGACGAACGAGGCAGCTGAAAATAAACTACCTAAAATCGTCCCCACTTGTTTAGGGATACAGCTAGGATTGTCTAGTCGAAGCCAGTTGATAAGGAAGAAAGTGTATAATGGTTGACTAAATAAACCAACACCGACATCCGAGCAGGCAAGACTTAGCAGCAGAGTTTTCAAAGTTTTTGGCATTGTTGAAGTTTTGTGGATGGCGTAGATTGTCAAAATATTCAACATGAAGGCGGTGTAAGTAAGAAAAATGTTGAAGACACAGTTGACGATACAAGTCGAGCGAAGATCTTCAAGTTCGGCGAATATGGGCAAAAATTTCGAAGACTGGTTACAATACAATTTGCTCATGATTTTCACTCACTTATAAATTATAGGGGCCGATATTTCAGACAAATAGTTAATGGGTTGCGATATTTTAGCAAGCCAATTTATCACAAGCCTTACTAAGGAGAACAACAATAGTACCCTCCGTCATCTAACGTTCGAGTAAACAGTCCTCACATCTCGGCAGATGGTTGCGGCCGGTGCTGAGATGGGAAGTTAAAGAAAATAAATTACTTATGAGTTTCCCTTTGTTACCTCCGTTCGCTTAAAACGTATAACAATATGTTTGTGGAGCTCGTTTTTTCTCGTTCATGGTTTTGGTTGTCACGATAAAATTTGCCTGATTCCCCCATAAGCTTCTGTAATATTCTTACAATCCTCTCTCATTGGCAGTTCAATGGCAGCCAATTCTCTATAGTCCTGTAAAGGGTAGTCAGCTAGAGGTCTGCAAGTGGTGCCGGACCCCTGGCACACCTCTCCCTGATTCGTTTCAAGTCTTCCCACGGGCAGAGAAGGTCTGCTTGAAGGTAGTCTCGTACCCACCCCATTCACGGCCGGGCGGTTGTAACTTACAGTTCAATTACAGTTAAAGGGTTGGATCTGGGTACGAGATCACCTCGCAGGCTACTGAATTTGAGCGAAACCGTTCATTTTTTGGCAGAAATCTAAACTGCAAATGAACAGAGGGGGTGCGTTTTCCGAAAAAATGCGATGCTACTTCGGTGGGGGTATTGCGAGTCAATTTTATTTTATCTGAGATGATCATGTAACTTGGACGCTGAGGAGACATTTTTTAAAACTGACAGTTCGAATGTTACCTTTTCGTCGGAGTGAATGGCGCTAAAAGCATCACTCGGCTCATTTAGTGCTTTTGACAGTCCGTCTATTCTTGTTTCGGGTTCTCATTCGCTTATTATGATGTTAACCACAGTTCTGATTGCCCGTGTGGATTAAACTGGTCATGTTCCTTCGACAGGCATGTGGAACCTGCTTTATTCTAAAACTTATGTTTGAATATTCATGCACAATAACCTCGCCTTAGTCCCCCCATGGATACAGATGATTTATATAATTTATCGTTCAGTACTTGTTTTTCGCGGTTCTTAATTTCGCGGGACTTTAATTTCTCGATTTGGCCAAAACAAAAGGTTATAAACTGTTTACAATCTCTTGGCCAAAAGTATAAATTGGAAGCAACTAAGTAAAGAAAAAATTGTCAAAATACTGATCAGAAGGAACAAACAATTAATTTACAAGCATAAACAGCTTATCGTGACGTTTTACAAGTAGTCAGAAAGATATACAGTGGCAACTGTATGAAGCGGCACCGTATTAGCGGTCACCCTGTATTTAGCGGTCGGTTGTCAGAGTCCTGAAATTGTTACCTCTTAGTTATTTTAATTTTCACCTGTATTAAACGTTAAGCTTAACGACTGTTAAGCAGTCGTGGTCGCCCTTTCCTGAGTCCCAGCGGCTTGTCATTATCTTTATAAAAGTCTTGAAAAGTCCATGTTGATGCTGCCCTTTTTTATTTCATCGGTTTTTTTTCCAAGTCCAGGTGAAAGCTGCTGCTTAGGAGAATCGACTGTTATTATCTTCAAAACAGAGAGGTTCCTTAACGGCCCGAGGGTGTGAATGCAACCAAAAAAAAAATTGCATTCATGGGTAAAACGAACAACGAGTGACAAAACCTCATTCAAAGTTAAAGTCTTCGATCAGGCTCGTAATTTCGTTTTCTTCCTCCGTCTCATCGACTTTCTATTTTGATGTTAAAGAGAAGACGAAAACTTTGGTGCAGATAATATCATATCTCTTTAAGTACCTTCATAATTTCCACCATTCTCTAAAGTAAAACCAGCTTTACTTTCAATTTAATCTCTCCGTCTTTGCTTCTGCAATTCCTACATACATTATTTCATTAAAAAAATTGAAGTGCGCAGTAATTTTGGCCATTGGGACATATAATTGAGTCTAAATACAATTTTGTATCTCCAGTCCCTGTTTACTCTAACGACAGCCTACCGTGACCATGAGTCATGTAGACCCTCACTCTACAGCATGTACGAGCATTTACAAAAGAGACTTTTTCTATTGCCTCCTCGAAATTTTCTCAATGATTTATGCCTTTAACTTAAGTTACTAAATTCGCTTACCTACTTTTGGAAACGTTTATTAAATTAAATATAACAAGTTCTATCGGTTGCATAATTTCTCAATTTCTTCTGGGGAGATTTTTATTCTCACGATGGGGTAACATCAACATATCATGATATAACTGCCGAATTAATTAAATGTTTCTTTAATTTGAGTTCACCAGACGAGAGACAATCTTGTAATGCTGGTACTGCGTGACTAGGCTAGTTCACAGCAGTCCACAGTCACGCTACAAAAACTCCACCGCGTTAATCATGAGAACCAACTAGCTCACCATCTAAACAACTTTCACAAATAGTAAGACGAAATTTTTCCCAAAGTGAAGGTGAATTATTTTCCTGAAGAAAAACGGCAAAACAGGTCTGAAAAGATTATGCACTAGATAAAAACACTTGCGGGAAATGAACAACTTAGTTATCAAAACAAACTGGATTCCCATAGCGCATTATGTTCAAAGGAATTGGCTCTTGAAATTTTACGTAAAGCTTTCAAGAAAGGATACAACAGATGAGTTTCACATTTATAGGAACACTTCTTTGAACGGCTAAATGTTGTTACTATTTTTGACGTGTATAACACGAACGCATAAAGCTGATTTTCATATAGGAATTATTAACCAAGTATTTTTCCGGAAAATTTGAGCTTTTTCGTGAAAATATGGCCAAAATGATGAATTATATCGATCTTGATACTCCATCACATAATCGTTGCGGGACCTTCAAGCATTTTAGGGCTGCTTTAGAAACCTATCTGCAGGTCGGACCGCCTTATCGTTGGTTTCAATCAAGATGGCGAATATTTATGAAATTCGCGAAGTTCTCTACGATGCAGGATGGAGAGCGCCCAAAAGTTTTATTCTATGTTTAACTTGCTCTATCTAAGTACTTTTAAGCTGCATTATACTTGACTCTAGATCAGGTCCCACGTAAGAGAAAATAGCTTTCAACCGCATGTACCTCAATCCTCACAAATTTCAATGCTCACGATAAGGTATTTTGAAAGTTTCACAACTCGGTAAAATTTTTATAGAATGCAATCATTTTACCTTTAAAGTATTGAAATAAAGTCATTCTTAAATATGTGAAATAATCAGCTTTCTAGAGCAGTAAATAAGGATTTGGTAGCGCTCGATATTTATACCTTAATAATAAGGGTCACCGAGGGCAGTTTTGGGGTGACCTTTAAAATTGTCTCATAAAAAATGAAAAAGGATGAAAAATTATCAAAATAAATGTGATATTTGTACATGGGATAGAATTATCGACTTTCACTGAAAAACATAGGGAAATCGGTGAAGGGACGAAATTTGCCTTATACGTTCTGACGCGGACAGCCTCTTAAGAGGACATCCGTGCAAAAATCGAACAAAAATGGTATTTCTGACGATTGAGTCTGCGAATAAGGCAGAAATAAATATTTTGTCGGCACGAGATACGACAAGGCCCGGGCCTTAGGCCCGAGCATCATGGGTAATGATGCAGTGGTATATAAAGGGGAGTATAGCACGTGGCGTCCATCTAGGCCTCAGAACCAACCGTCCACCTCTGACTGATGACAAATTTATTTTAGTTTGAAAACTTATTTTCTTTAACTGTGAAGCCTCGTAGGACGGGTTGCCAACTGCTCTGAGTGTGGGCCATGGTTCCTACCCAGATTTCCTGTCATATTTTTTCCCCAAAGGGGTTTTTTTTTTTCTGGCAGGTTTTTTCTGGCCTCCATATAACCGTAGTAATGTCCTTGTAAGCGGTTGCCCACCTCTGTTAATCCCGACTTGGTGAAGTGTGCATGTTAGTAATTTATACCTATTTTGAATGTGTAAGAAATTGACTTTATATCAGGATTGTGTATGGTATATCAGTTGCGAATGTATGTATGCACGCCTCGGACTATATGTGCCTCGGGTTGGTTCTCGGCAGGCTTCCCTAAATAAACTTATTTGGTGTACACTACTGTGTTTTTTGTTGTGTAGTGGAGACTAAATATGAAATTTTTATGGCAAGGGTCAAAAATTTAAATTGTCTCAAGTTTTGCACACAAGTAGAACCTAGTAAGACAAGAAAGACAAGAAAGACTGTGTATTTTTTTTCCTCAAATATGTTTTTATTTTCGAGAAAAACGAACTTTTTACTTTCACCCTCTAGAATCGATGGATCGGGTCATGACAGGTCGAAAAGTGAACGCTTGCGCTCGCCTCGCATTTCAAAGATATTTCATCAAGGGAAATCTAACAAACGTGTGCTCTTTCATTGAGTCTTCGTCTTCTGTAAAGTGTAAGCTGTGTGGGAATTGGTTGCTTAGAAGCTTTTGGCCATGCGAAAAAGCAATGTCCTCTCTTCCGTTACAAAAAAATGTCGGTGAAGGAAACCTCTTTTTTCACCATGTGCCATTATTCAGAATTCCACCAAACGTATGTAAATTTCGAAGGAATGATTTTCAAAATGACGTAAAGTTTTCATAGGGAAAATATTTTCCCGCGACGCAGGAAACTCTTCAAAATAGCATACGGAAGACATAAAATCACGCAATGTGTAGATTGCGTAACCAAAGAGTTAAGGAGCATTCCTGCCTTCGAAATGACTCCGGATCCAACAGCAGAACTTTTTCAGAAACAAATAACAGTTATACCCAGTTTTATTAAATTACTTTTTCGTTTATCATTCGAAGCTTGTTTCTGCAGAGATATTCTGCCATCGTTCTGTCTAGTACAATTATTCACCAGTGCTAGTAACGGTATACGATTGAAGACTTTGCTGGTCTCTCGCTTACGAATCTTAAGTTTCTGCCCATTGTTTAACTTTCTCTATGTGCTTACCCGTGCCTTTTAACCAGCACTCGATAAAAACTAACAGAGTTTTCAAAGTGAGATTTTTGCAGGAGTTAAGTGGACTAACTGAGGGCTTGCATGACGCAATTAGCATAATTGCAGGTATGGTCGCTCGACGGTCATTTTGGGTACTGTTATTTTCTTTTCGGATGATAATTTCAATGTTCTTTCACCAAATGAAAGTTTTTGGATAATGTGTTCACTTGTGATGAAGTTAAGGAAGTGGTCGAACTGTGTGGCTGAGACATACATCCTCGGCACACTACGAGTTTCAACTTCAGCACCTCCTCCATACATGTGAGCGTGTTTCCTGGCGACATTAAATCTATATCGTGGTAGACCGGGAATCCAACTCTGTAACGTTCGATAGTTTACTTTGTCAGCAATAATGGATAGGATTTGCCTTCGTGTGCTCCAGTGGCTCGCATTCTTGTAGCAACTTGGTCCTCTGTCTGTGCCACGTCGTTTGATATCACTATTTTATTCAAGAAGATTTCAGCGTTTCCAGGCGCAGTTTCTTCTAGGGCTGCCATCACGACTTGTCTTGCTTTACGAATGTGGTAGTGTTGTGTTCTGCGAGCTATTGAACCCCCTGATGTTAGCAACTGATGACGTACAGGGCTGACATCCCTACATGCTGGGAATACATTGAGTGCTTTTCTAGAACTACCTTTTGCCTCTTTTGCACCATCGGATAATTCAGAGCTCTCAGATGGGTGGTAAAAGCTCCCAGGTGTTTCAGCGGTCAGTCCCGGTGGTATTCAGATCTACTACAAGTACCTTTTACCTCTTTTGCGCTTTCAAAATCTTCTGAGCTCTCAGATGGGTGGTAAAGGCTCTCCGTTGTTTCCATAGCCAATGCCAATGTTTTCTGGAGTAACCGTAGGATTCATCGGTATGTCACTACTGTTGGCCTGAGGATATATTCAAAGCACAAGTTTGAGTAGCGGCTATATGGCTTGGCACTCTATTTACGGAATTTTTTTGCACTGCAGCAGGCTCGTCAGTTCTCTTGCTTAATTAGGCCCTCCTACATTACTTACAACAACAAATAGAAATTTTAGTTTAACTTTATTTACTTCCTCAAAAAGTGTTATTGCGTTAGGAAAAGGCAGTGCAATTCTATTGAACCTATCGATTAGATTGCTCACCATCTTTAGATCCTTGACTGCAAGCGTTAGCTCATCAATCTGTGACTTGCTTTCAAAACCCTCTCTGCATTTTCTACAGACACCTGTGCAATGGTAATAGAAGAAACAGTGATGAAAACGATAACGGTAATGATAATGACAATGATAATAATAATGATGCTGGTGATGTTTATGATGATAATAACGACAATCATGATGAAGACGATGACGACAACAACGATGACGAGTAAAATGACTTTCAGTGAAAGTTAACTTTGACATGGAGCTCTTCCTTCCCATGATCGAAAAAATGACTACAAATCGTGGGCAAGTAATACAGAAAAAAGCAAACTTGGCCTAGCCCGTAGCCGTCAAACCTTCGACGTTCTTAATTCAAGGTATGAGTTCCTATCATCTCTAATCTGGACCTGAATCAATTTTAAGACTCACGCAGCCAATAATTTATGTCTACTGAAAAATTGCATTTCTTAAAAAGCACCAATATCTGAATACATAGAGCACATATATTACACAACAATTATCTTTTTTGCAATAGGGTTCATGAAAGCCATGCCTGAACCCAGAGGTACAAGGATGCCGGTTCTCTGAAATATAACTTTTGATATCGCTCTACTAACGCCTTTGTCTCCTCCTTCGCCATCCAGTGCCAAGCTCAGAACGGTGTTAAGGCGTTTATATCCTTTGCACTCATGTAAAAAATGTCTGCTCAGGAAAGGATGAGTTCACTCTCGTTCTCAACTCCGGCAAAACACCAAGCACTTTTATGACCCTGTACATCCTTATTGCACGATACCAAGGGAACCACCTCAAATAATTTACTCCTGTCTCGTCGGTCGTACGAGCAAGCACTTCCAACTCTAAACTTAAATGAGCAAGAAGCTTCCATTTCATTCACAAGTGAGACTTGATTCAGAAAGGGCGGGAATCAATTATTTTTCTCAGTTTCGCGTGAGAAAAATCGAATGGAGCAATGTTTATTAGGTTTTGTTAATTTAATTAATTGTCTCGCTTTTAAATAGAAAAGTCAACAAACATCATAGTTTTACTCACGCAGAAAATAAAATAACACGAGTAAAAATTGAGGAAAACTCAGAGCTAAATGGATATCTAGACTTATTATTTCTTCCCCTCGTATTCGTGCCTATTTAAATGTCGTTGACCGACCCCACTCGTAAGTGTAAATTATTCTGTCACACGAGCACGACGACTCGTACCACAATTATGCAAACTAGGTCACGCAAGCCCTCACTTAACTCTTGCAGGGGCCTCTGTCAGGTAACATTTTGTGGATTTTCGTTTACCATGGGCTAGTTAAAAGGCACGGGTTAGCAAGTCAAACAAAGGGCAGAAACTTAAGATTCGTATGCGAGAGACCAGCAAAGTTTTTAATCGTAGACCGCTACTGGCACTGGTGCATAATTGTACTAGACAGAACGATGGCAGAATATCTCTGCAGAAATAAGCTTCAAATGATAAAAGACAAAGTAATTTAACAAAACTACGTATAAATTTGTTATTTGTTTTTGAAAAAGTTCTCCTGTACGATTTTGAGTAATTTCAAAGGCAGGAATGCTCCTTAACTCTTTGGTCATGCAATCTACATATTGCGTGGTTTTATGCTATTTTGAAGAGTTTTTCTGTGTCGCGAGAAAACATTTGCCCAAAGAAAACTTTACGTCATTTTGAAGATCATTCCTTCGGAAATTTACATACGTAGTTAGGTGGAATTCTGAATAATGGCACATGGTGAAAAAAGAGGTTTCCTTCATCGACATTTTTTTGTAACGGAAGAGAGCACATTGTTTTTTCGCATGGCTAAAAGCTTCTAAGCAACCAATTCCTACACAACTTACATTTTACAGAAGACGAAGAGTCTACGAAAGAGCACACGTTGATAAGATTTCCCTAGACGGAATATCTTTGAAATGCGAAGCGAGCGAAAGTGTTCAATTTTCGACCTGTTATGACCCGATCCATTGATTCTAGAGGGTGAAAGCGAAAAGTTCGTTTTTCTCGAAAATAAAAACATATTTGAGGAAAAAAATACACAGTCTTTCTTGTCTTATTAGGTTCTACTTGTGTGCAAAACTTGAGACAATTTGAATTTTTTGACTCTTGCCATAAAAATTCCATTTTTGTTTGATTTTTGCACGGATGTCCTCTAAACTTGTCCAAAAATTAAAAATGATTGTCAAATCGATGTCAAAACCTATCTGTTATATGCATCTAAGTGAAAGGAGATGACAAGGAAAAACACACTTACTTTTAAGTTGTCAAAGCTCCTGCTATTATCAAGGACCACCCGCAAACATCTGCGGGCTAATCAATAACTTTATAGCATCTTCTGCTTTTGTTTCCATACGCAGCATTCTGCTTTGACTAACTTTTTACCTCAAAGTGTTGAGACAAACTCGATGCTTTTCGTTGTTTGTTTAATTTCCAAGTATATCGTCCAATCTATTTTCGTTTTGAATCCACTCATTAGCCAATGATCAACATCGATTTTTCTTCCCTCGTAAATACTAGCTCCTGTTTGCTTTTCTCCCTGAGGGCATTACGAGACGCTCTCAACGTAACGCTATACCGTTTTATCGTATGATCAATTAAAGTTTAAATTTCTAATGAAAGAGCTGGAAGTTTTTCCCCTTCACTCATGATCAAACCTTATATTTATTTTTTTTTTTTGTCCTGAGAATCTTACAATCAATACCATGTCCCCAAATTGATCATCTCTGTTGTTCTTATTACCAGTTTGCTTAAGAATTTCTTCAAATTGCACATTAAGGGTAGTCAAAAAGTTGACTGTATATTAAGAGGAAGAAGTTCGTTTCCACTATAACAAAGTAATTTGGGAATTCTGCTTTTGAGGCAGAAGTATAGATGACATAGGTTTCCTTCTGTTTTATCTGAAGCTGGCATGTCACTTAGTTGTCAGTGCTAGTTTTAAGAGGTTTGGTGAAACAGTCGGCAGTTATAGGCAAAATTTACATAGAAAAAAAGAAACCATTTCCGAAGCTTAAGTCCGCAACTACCGTTACCGGTTTCTTAATTCTTATTTTAAATTGAAGGCGACGGAAACTTTGATAGGAATAAAAGCATATGTCCTACTGAATCCTTTGCCTTTCTTCCCACCCCAGAAAATAAATACTGACCGTTCCTTTTGTACGATATATGATAGAGGGACTATTTTTTAACGGCTTTCTGCCGTAGAAACCCAAATTGTATGCATCTACTTTGAACAGCAACGATTACTGCAAAGACCGATTCGCAAATAGCGAGAACTGAGATATTTGAAAGAGTTCCATAGCGGATTTTCATTTATTTTTAAAAGGTGAGACGCATTCGACGCGCTTTCATGGAAATACCGCTGAACATATCTTGGAGAACAAATCAGCCATCTTGCGCAATTTTACAATCGGCGTTCAAGCGTCGTTCATGGTGATACCTGAATACCTCAGGGACGGCAGAGCTAGGGGCTGTGGCAAGAGAGGCTTTCAAGGACATATTTTATTTTTTGTTAGTATGAGTATTAACATCTTCAAGATATATAATGAAAAAACAAGCCTCGGGAGAAAAGTGTCGATTTCAAAATACAATTGAACATCTTGACTTATTAATTTGTCTGACTTAAGTTCTTTCTTTATCATTAGCTGACATTCCAAAAACCCATATTGCGAGGATTAAGAGGATTCCTTTTGTTAAGGTTTATCACTTTTGGGAAGAAAGGTAACATTTTAGGCAGAAAGTGGAATCAGCTCAAGATTTTCTGCCCAAAATAACGAGAAACTGTCCTGCTAAAGAATCGCAACACGTTCTGTTTGTCTGGAATACAGGGCCTTATCTTTTATGAGTGAGTTGATATCATGAGCGAATTATTTTGTAACGAGTCTTTGGATTATACTCCCAGATACACTGAACTTAAAGATCTTCGTTCGACTTTTATCACCAATTGCATTTTTAGCAATTTTACAACTCACACCTCCATCATGTTGAATATTGTGACAATCTACGCCATCCACAAAACTTCGGCTATGGCAAAAACTTTGAAAACTCTGCTGCTGAGTCTTGCCTTCTCAGATGTTGCTGTTGGTTTGTTTAGCCAACCAATATACACTTTCTTTCTGGTCAAGTGGTTACAACTGGAAAATATTAACTGTAATACTTACCAAGTGCTGAATATTTCAGGTTATTTATTCTCAACTGTTTCGTTCCTTGGAGTTGTGGCTGTAAGTGTAGACAGGTTCTTAGCTGTTCATCTTCATCTCAGATATCAAGAGCTTGTGACTCACAAGCGTGTTGTCGTTGTGGTGATCGGGAAATGGCTGTGCAGTGCATTTGTTTCTTCGATAGCATTGTGGGGGTTGCCTAGTGCTCGGAATATTACAGAGTCAGTTGTTGCAGCTTTCGGTTTCATTATCACATTCGTGGTGTACACCAGGATATATTTAACTGTCCGACGGCACAAGAATCAGATTCATTCCATGCAAGTACAAGAAGTAGCTCATTTTGATGAAATAAAACACTTTATTGTTCTAATAAAATCCACAGTTAGCATATTTTACGTATATCTCTTGTTGTTGATTTGTTATTTGCCTTTTTTCATTTGTAAGGCTGTTATTCGAATCTATGGCTCGAGTATCGCTTTAAAACAATTTTTACTTTACTCAATGACTCTCATATTTCTTAATTCATCTTTGAATCCTGTCATTTACTGCTGGAACATGAGACACGTTCGACACGCCATCGTGAACATACTTCGAAAGATGTTTAGAACCAGCAATCGGCCATTACGGATAAACTACAATGGATCATCGAGTGTCATCCATGTTGATAACTGATCCACTCTGTGCACCTAACATGGACTGTGCACGGTTTGTTTACCACAAAGGAAACAGGGAGAAAGAATATTGTACATAACCTCAGGACAGTATATGGCTCAAAACTTCGATGAGTCATTTTTTTATTTAGCCATATGTTGATCCGGAGGGGAATTCCCTCGAAGTATCTTCAAAAAAGCTGCTATAACTCATGAAAAAGCGAATTTTTATTATTAATGTAATCATTTTTTTTTTCATAGAAGCATTACCCTAAGAAGGAGTGAGATAAAGTCCGCGAAGACAAATGCTCGTACCTGAATGAGAAAAAACTTTTACAAGCATAGAGTTAAAAGCATCTGTTTGCGCTAATTTTAATGAATGGATCACGCTGTAAGCAGACATCCTGCAGTATTTTTCTTTCCATTTACCACTTTTTACTTCGAAGGATAACTTGTATTGCTAACATCATTGTGACAATGTGAAATATTTACAATCAAAAAGAGTTTTATCGTTATCGCTTTCGTTTGCACAAGTCTGACGATTAACTAGGCTTGTTTGGAAAATAGGAAAACACACACAAAAAAAAAAAAAAAAAAACGAAAATAGCTTTTGAATAAGTTAACGTGATCAGTTGCAGCGTTTTTACTATTTCCTACGGAATTTACTATTTCTGATGATATGGCATATAGCTTGTATCTTAAATGAATGAATTTTACCGCGACAGCTCACTTTTCGCGTGACCATGCTGATCGGGATAGTTCTTTCTTGGTTTATGATAATTTTCACGCATATTTAAGACATAATTTAAATGGCTTAAAATAGCGTGTTGGATGAGTATACGGTGCTCATTTTAATAAACAGTCAACTCTTTAACCCCTGCTACTAAAGTGTAATTAAAGAAAGTTTAGAGCAAGCAGATAATGAGAATGACAAAGAAGATCAATTTAGGGACATGGTATTGATAGTAAGATGCTCGGGAATAAACAGCAAATAAATATAAGTTACGACCATGCGTGAAGAGAATAAACTCCTAGCTCTTTCTTAAGAAGTTAAAAAATTTAAATGATTCCAGGATGAAATGGTATAGCGTCACCTCTGGAGCGTCACGTTTTTTCTCAGGAAGAGAAGAAACCAGGAGCACGTATTTAAGAGGGAAAGAGAAATTATTGTTTATCATTGTCTATCGAGTGAATGGAAAACGAAAATGGGTTGATTGATATGCTTGAAAACTAAACAAACAGCGAAGAGTAATTCGATTGCCTTTGGTTACACTTTTGTGGTAAAAATTTATTCAAAACAGAGTGCTGCATGCGAAAACGAAAGTTATTGATTAGTCTGCGTATGTTTCAATGAGATTTTACATGACACTAGCTCACCGGGAATTTTATGAATTTAAAATTAAGTATGTTTTTCTTTGTAATCTCCTTTCGCTTAGACGCAATAGCAGATAGGTTTTTGAATTAATTTAACAATTCTTTCTAATTTCTAGACAAGTTCATGGGTCAGTTATGTAAAATATAGTCAAAAAGTTATTCTAGTTATAAAAGTTTGTTTTATTTGACAGATAATCGACGGCTTAAATTTCAGGATTATCCATTACGATTACGTGGTGATTTAAAGATGTCTTTCAAAATCTTGGAGATTATTTGTAGCAGCATCGATTTTTCCTGGCTCCAAGGAAAGACGGAAGGGGTTTCAGTTGTTGCTAACAGAGTATTAAGAGGAGACTGACTGACCGATTAACTGTCAGCTAAGGAGGGAGGGGTCATTGGAATCTCATAGAATCTTATGGGGGGCTGTGTAAAGATTGTTGTGACTCGACCAAGATCCTCTAACACCCCCCTTCTCCCCACAGGTGATAAATAATGACCAATCTCTTAGTAGGATAAATGACAGATGAACTATTTTTAAGGGCTTTCTGCTGTAAACTCAGATTATACGCATTTACTTCTAAAAGCAACGATCACTGCAAAAACTCATTCAGGAGAAGCGAGATCAGTGATACCAAAAGTTCCATAAGTTACATAACTTATTATGGGTTAAGATAATTAAACCAAACATTGCTTATTGTTCAGAATGTATTGTTATCATCTTGAAGGCTTTTTGATGTTTTATTTATTTCCTATGGAGGATTTTGGTTATGTCGAGATAAAAGTAACATTATCCCCCATAAGACTAGCGATTACCTGCACAAATAAACTTTTCAACACTTTTATTATGAGACTAATGCTTTCGCTACATTTCACTTTATTGACCCATTAACTTGTCTAGAAATTAAAAAGGATTATCAAATTGATTCCAAAACCTCTCTGTTATTTGCATTAAAGCGAAAGGAGACAACAAGGAAAAACATACTTAGTTTTAAGTTTTCCGGCAAAACTCACTTTATTATCAAGAACCATCTGCAAACATCTGCGGGCTAATCAATAACTCTATAGCAACCTCTGTTTTCGTTTTCATATGCAGCATTCTGCTTCGACTAAGTTTTTACCTCAAAAGTGTTAAGGCAAACTAGATGCTTTTCGTTGTTTGTTTAACTTTCAAGTATGTTGCTCAATCCATTTCGTTTTGAGTCCACTCATCAGCTAATGATTAACATCGATTCTTCTTCCCTCTTAAATACCAGCTCCTGTTTGTTTTTCTTCCTAGAGGCATTACGAGACGCTCTCAAAGTGACGCTATACCGTTTTATCATAGGACCATTTAAAGTTTTTAACAACTACAGAAAGAGCTGGAAGTTTATTCCCCTCACTCAGGATCATACCTTATATTTATTTGTTGTTTATTCGTGACCATCTTGCTCTCAATACCATGTCCCTAAATTGATCATCTCTGTCATTCTTATTACCTGCTTGCCTTCAACTTTCTTTAAATTACACATTAATAGGGGAGTTCAGGAGTTGACTGTTTATTAATATGAGCACTACATATTTAGTTGTTGTTTAGTCCTGAAAATCTTACTATCAATATCATGTCCCCAAACTGATCATTTCTGTCATTCTTATTACTTGTTTCCTTGAGAATTTCTTTAAATTACACATTCAAAGGAGTCAAGGGTTTGACTGTTTATTAATAGGAAGAAGTTCGTTTTTCATTACCAAAGAATAATTTGGAAATTTTTCTCTTGAGGCAGAAGGATGGATGGCACAGGTTTCCTTCTATTTTATTTGTAGCGGCATGTCACTTAGTTGTCAGTGCTAGTTGTCAGTTTAATAGATTCGGCGAAACAGTTGGCAGTCATGGGGAAAATTTACAAGCCAAAGAAGAAACTTTTCCGAAGCTCAAGACCGCAACCATCGTTACTAGTTTTTAATTCTGATTTGAAATTAAGAGCGACGAAAACCTTAATAGGAATAAAAGCATGTGTCCTATCCTACTTTTATTTGCATCCATAATTACAATTTCATTATCCATCGATGACAAAACCAGCTTTCTAGCTCAAAGTAGCCTCTTCCCTTCCAGTTGTGATTATTTGATATATTGTGTACTTAAAATCGGAACTTACGTAATTATTTGGCTGCCAGGTCATATCACTAAGTTTATGTACAATCTTGTTTGTTCCTATTTCACTTTGCCATAAACAAATACTGTGTTTAGTCTTTGTAAGCCACACAGAGGGGATCAGTTATCAATATGGACGACATTCGATGACCGATTGTAGTTGATCCGAAATGGCCGATTGCTGATCCAAGACATCTTTCGTAGTATGTCTATAATAGCGTGTCGAATGTGTCTCATCTTCCAGCAGTAAATGACAGGGTTCAAAGATGAATTTAGAAATATGAGAGTCAATGAGTAAAGTAAAAGTTTCTTCAAAGCGATACTCGAGCCATAGATTTGAATAACAACAACGCAGATGATAAAAGGCAAATAACAAATTAACAACACGAGATATACGTAGAATATGCCAACTGTGGATTTAATGAGAACTGTTAATTTTTTTACCTCCTCAGATTGAGCTTCGTTTCGTATTTGCATACACTGAATCTGATTCTCGTGCCGTCGAACAGTTTGATATATCCTGATATACACCACGAGTGTGATAATAAAACCGAAAGTAGCAGTAATTGTTCTTATAAGGCTCCAAGTACTAAAAGGCCCCCACAATATCATCAATGAAAAAAATCCACTGTACACCCATATGCTGACCACTACAACAACAACACGCATGTGAGTCACAAGCTCCTGGTATCTGAGATGAAGATGAACAGCTAGGAACCTGTCTACACTTACAGCCACAACACCAAGGAACGAAGCAGTTGAAAATAAAGTAATTGAAATCGTCAACACATGTTGAGTAGTACAGCCAGGATTGTCAAGTCGAAGCCAGTTGATCAGGAGGAAAGTGTATAACGGTTGACTGAACAAACCAATAGCAACATCCGAGCAGGCAAGACTTAGCAGCAGAGTTTTCAAAGTGTTTGGCGTCGTTGAAGTTTTGTGTATGGCGTAGATTGTCACAATATTCAACATGAAGGCGGTGTAACTAAGAAAAATGTTAAAGACACAGTTGGCGATACAAGTCGAACGAAGATCTTCAGGTTCGGTCAATATGAGCAAAAATTGCGAAGACTGGTTACAATATAATTTACTCATGATATCCGATAGGAGCCGCTATTTCAGACAAATAGTGAATGGTGTGCGATATTTTAGCAGGCCAACTTCTCACGAGCTTTACTGAGGATAACAACGATAGCACCCTCCGTTATTCAACGTTCAAGTAAACAGTCCTCAGATCTCAACAGATGATTGGGACTGGTGCCGAGATGGGAAGTTAAAAGGAAATAAATTAATTATGAGTTTTTCTTGATTACCAACATTCGCTTCACCCTTGTAACAGTACGTTTGTGTAGCTCGTTTAATTTCTCGTTCGTGTTCGATAATTCCAAAACAGAATCCGAAAAAATAAGTGGCTTAGTTAGTGACTGACCAGTGTTTATCAATGTGAAGCGGGTGGGGGAGGGGGGCTGGGGGTCGGAGGATTTTGGTTGTCACGATAAAATTTACCCAACTCCCCCATAACCCTCTGTAATATTCCTCCGATCCTCAGCTGCCTCATTGCCAGTTCAACGGCAGCCAATTCTCTATATTCCCTTTCCCGAGTCCCAACGGCTTGTTGTTATCGTTACTTGTCTATTTTGAGATCCATGTTGATGCTGTTCTTTCATTTTATTGTTGGCTTTTTCCCTCCTCTTCAAGTACCTTCATAATAAAAACATCTCACTAAAGTGAAACCAGCTTTACTATTTAATCTCTTCGTCTTTGCTACTGCAATTCCTAAATACATTACGTCATTTAAAAATTGAACTGCACAATAATTTTGGGACACATTATTGAATCCCTGTTTACTCTAACGACAGCAAACCGCACAAAGCGCTTGTTAGCCGCACAGAAGATTTTAGTAATTGATGCAGAAGACACCTGAGGACCGATTTTAAATTACGCTGGCCGATTTCATCTCCGAAACATGTTCCGCAGTATGTCTACGATGACGTGTCCAATGTGTCTCATATTCCAGCAGTTAATTACAGGGTTCAGAGATGAATTAAGAAATATGCGATTCAAAGAGTAAAGAAAAAATATTGAGCTCATTTTAAATTTTATCCCAGAGTGACAGCTAGCTATGTTAGCTATGTGCTAAAATATTAATAAAACATACGTAATGGAACTTTTGGTCTCGTAACATTTGGTCTGTTTTTGTTTTCATACGCAGCATTTTGCTTTCACTAAGTTTTTACCTCAAAGTGTTAAGGTAAACTCGATGCTTTTCTTTGTTTGTTTAATTTTCAAGTATGTTGTTTAATCCATTTTCGTATTGAATCCACTCATTAGCTAATTATTAACATCGATTCTTCTTCCCTCGTTAATGCTAATCCCTTTTTGTTTTTTTTTCTGAAGGTATTATGAGACGCTCTCAATGTGACGCTATACTGTTTTATAGCAGGATCAATTAAAGTTTTAACTTCTGACAGACGTGCAAGTTTATTCCCTTCACTCACGATCCTACCTCATATTTATTTGTTTTTTAGTCCTGAGAATCTTACTTTCAATACCATGTCCCTAAATTGATCATCTCTGTCATTCTCATTACCTGTTTGCTGGAGAATTTCTTCAAATTACACATCAAGAGTAGTCAAAGCGTTGACTCTTTATTAAAAAGGAACACGTTCGTTTCCCACTATTACAGAGTAATTTGGGAATTCTGCTTTCGAGGCAGAAGGATGGCACAGGTTTCCTTCTGTTTTATTTGAAGCTGGCATGTCATTTAGTTGTCAGAGCTGGTTTGAGAGATTTGGCAAAACAGTTGGCAATTATTTGGGAAAATTTACAAGGAAAAAGAAAACTTTTCCGAAGCTTAAGTCCGCAACCACCGTTATTGGTTTTTAATTCTGATTTTAAATTAAGAGCGACGGAAACTTTGATATGAATAAATCATGTGTACTACGGAATCCCCTGCCCCCCTCCCCCCAAAAAATAAATATCGACCGTTCGTTTTGTAGGATACATGACAGATGAATTATTTTTAATGGCTTTCTCCTATAGAAACCCAAATTGTACGCATTTACTTCTAACGGGAACGATTATTGAAAAAACTGATTCGCAAATAGCGAGAATTGAGGTATTAGAAAGAGGTCCATAGCACATTGTCATTTACTGCTAAAGGTGAGATACATTCAACGCGCTCTCATAGAAATACCGAAGAACATACCTTGGAGAACAAATCAGCCATCTGGTGTAATTTTACAATCGGCGTTCGAGTATCGTTTATGGTGATACATGAATACCTCAGGGACGGCGGAGCTGGGGGCTAGGGCAAGGGAGGCTTTCAAGGACACATTTTATTTTGTGTTAGTATGGGTATTAACATCTCTAAGGTATATGATTAAAAATAAGCCTCGAGAGAAAAAAATGTCGATTTCAAAATACAATTGAACATCTTGACTGCCTCCATATGTAAATTAATTTGTCTGACGTAAGTTCTTTCTTTGTCACAGGCTGTCATCCCAAAACCCCATATTGCGAGAATTAAGAGTATTCCTATTGTCGAAGTTCATCACTTTTGGGAGTAAAGGTAACATTTTTAGAAGAATGAGGAATCTGTGAGAGAATCACTGCCCAAAATAAGTAGAAACTGTCTTCCTAAAGAATAATATCGCAACACATTGTGTTTGTCTGGAATAGAGGGTCCTATCTTTTATGAGTGAGTTGATATCATGGACGAATTGTACTGTGGCGAGAAATATTTATTCACATACGCCGAGCTTAAAGGTCTTCGTTCGACTTTTGTCGCCAACTGTATCTTTAACAATTTTTTTACTTACACCTCCATCATGTTGAATATTGTGACAATCTACACTATACGCAAAACTTCGGCAATGGCAAAAACTTTAAAAACTCTGCTGCTGAGTCTTGCCTGCTCTGATGTTGCTGTTGGTTTGTTTAGCCAACCTATATACACTTTTTCTCTGGTCAAGTGGTTACAACTGGACAATCTTAACTGTAACACTTACCTAGTGCTGAGTATTTCAGGTTATTTATTCTCAACTGCTTCGTTCCTTGGTGTTGTGGCTGTAAGTGTAGACAGGTTCTTAGCTGTTCATCTTCATCTCAGATATCAAGAGCTTGTGACTCACAAGCGTGTTGTTGTTGTGATGATCAGCAAATGGGTGTGCAGTGCATTTATTTCTTTGATGATACTGTGGGGGCTTCCGAGTACTCGAGATCTTCTATGTACAATTATTGCAGCTTTGGGTTTCATTATCACATTCGTGGTGTATATCAGGATATATTTTAGTGTCCAACGGCACAAGAATCAGATTCATTCTACGCAAGTACAACAAGTAGCGCATTCTGATGAAATAAAAAACTTTATTGTTCTCATTAAATCCACAGTAAGCATATTCTACGTATATCTCGTGTTCATGATTTGTTATTTGCCTTTTTTAATTTGCTTGGCTGTTATTGGAATCTATGGCTCGAGTATCGCTTTAAGTCAATTTTATTTTTACTCCACGACTCTCATGTATCTAAATTCATCTTTGAACCCTGTCATTTACTGCTGGAAGATGAGACACGTTCGACACGCTATCATGGACATACTGCGAAAGATGTCTTGGAACAGCAATCGGCCATTACGGATAAACTACAATCGATCATCGAGTATTGCCCAAGTTGAAAACTGATCCACTCTGTGCGTCTAACAAGGACTGTGCACGGTTTGTTGGCAACAAAGGAGTTAGAGAGGAAAAAACAATGTACATAAACTCAGTGATAATTGTGTTTTCAGTCGAATGTTAAATACGCAATTCATCAAATTATTAGGAAAAGGCCAATTAAACAGGAAAGCTGGTTTGGTTATTGTGTGTTTCAGCAAATTCCTAAATTAAACGAACTTCATTTGCTTTTTGCCTCAGCCTGGTTATCTATTCTAAGGAGGTTAAAACAGAACAAACCTGTTCAGGCTCACGACAGTACATGGCTCAAAACTTCGATAAGTCATTTTTCATTTAGCCATATGTTGATAAGAGGGGAATTCCCCTGAAGCATCTTCAAAAAAGCTGCTTTTACTCATGAAAAAGCGAGTTTTGATTATCAGTATAATCAACTTTTTTCCAAAGAAGTATTACCCTAAGAAGGAATGAGATAAAGTCCGCAAAGAAAATTGCTCTTACCATAATAAGAACATAATTTTACAGGCATAAAGTTATAAAGCATATGTTTGCACTAATTTTAATTAATGGACACATTGCAGGCAGATATCACGCAGTATTTTTCTTTCAATTTACCACTTTTCACTTTGAAGGGTGACTTTTATGGCTAACATCATTGAAACAATGTGAACTATTTGCAATTAGAAAGATTTTCATCGTTATTGGTTTCGTTTGCACAAGTCTGACGATTAAATAAGCTTGTTTGGAAAATAAGAAAAAACAAAACAAAACGGAAAGTAGCCTTCGAGTAGCTTGTTGTCACCAATTAAAGCGTTTATTATTTACTTCTTCCAATGATATGATATACAACCTTTATTTTTAATTACTGAATTTTACTGTGACCATGCTGATCGAAATGGTTCTTTCTTGGTTTACGATAATTTGGAGGAAGATTTAAGTGTACATAATTTGTATAGGTAATCACATGATTTCGAGTGCAATTTAGAATAAATAAGCACGAGTAAATTGTTTTAGAGACTAACAAAATTGTACGAGCCAGTAGGGCGAGTGCAATTTGTGGTCTTTGAAAAAATTAACAAGTACTTATTTATTCCAAATTGCACGAGAAAAATCATATTACGTGTTAATAATAAAAATGAAAAAATACGAAATAGCTTATCATAATTAAGCGTAAGCAAAGCGCGCGCATTAAGTGCAAAAATAATTTATTCAAACCGTGCGTTCGGTCAAAACAACCGCGTACGTTCAAAACAATAAATATGTAATGATATCTTCATATCTTCAAGGCGCAAAAAAGTTCAAATTTCGGCTAAACAGTTCAAGGAATTGTTCATTCTGTGTCCGAATCACTTTCGATGCAATGGAATCGTCGTTTCCGAGGTTTAACCATGTTTGTTTTTAATTTCGCTCGAGCAAAGTGTCAAGCTGGGTCGGTTCGTAATTTTCGATTTCCTTGGCAGTTACCTTCTCTAAACAGCACTTTTTCCACACCGACAACCAAAAAGCATCGCTTTTCACAGTGTTTTCGTTGTTTGAGCTGTTTTTCAGCCGCGGTGGCGAACGCCGACCAATTTCTAGACAAGTTAATGCGTCAATTATGTAAAATGTAGTCAAAAAATTAGTCTCGTAATGAAAGTGCTTGAAAGCTTTTGTTAAGATAATCGACGGCTTAAATTTCGGGCTTATCCATGATGATTACGTAATGATTTGAAGATGTCTTCAAAAATCTTGGAGATTATTTGTAACAGCGTCGATTTCTCCTGGCTTTAACCTTTTAACTCCCAGGAATGATTTAAAACTAATTTCTCTCTAAACTATCCATACATTATCCAGCGAATAGGTAATGAGAATACTTAAACTTATGAAGTAGAAGTTGTTACCTTGATCTAACATCAAATTCTTGTAACTTACAAGAAAATGCGTCGCAGGTAGAGGGGAGAATTAATAATCAGATCTTGGGAGTTAAAGGGTTAAGGAATTCGGAAGGGGGGGAGGGGGGGGCAGTCGTCGCCAACAGAATATTAATAGGGGGCTACAGTAAATTGACAGCCAATTAACTGTCAACAAGGGATGGAGGGCTCGTAGGAATGTTATAGAATCTTATGGAGGGGGGGGGGGGGGGGGCTGTGTAAACATTGTTGTGACTCGACCAAGATCCTCTAACACGGAATTATCATCGATCTGCCAGAAATTTAAGCCGTCGATTATCTGTACAAACAATTTTTTGAACACTTTTATTTCGAGACTAATGTTTTAAATAAATCGCATTTTATTGACCCAATAACTTGTCTAGAAATGGCAAAGAATTGTCATATTGATTCCAAAACCTATCTGTCATTTGTATATAAACAAAAGAAATAACAAACTTAATTTTAAGTTCTCAAAACTCCCGTTATTGTCAAGAACCACCTGCAAACATCTCCAGGGTAATCAATAACTCTAAAGCCACCTCTGTTTCCCTCTTCATTTGCAGCATTCTACCTCGACTACGGTTTTACCTCAAAAGTGTTAGGACAAACTCGATGCTTTTTGTTCTTTATTTAATTTTCAAGGATATTGTTCAATCCATTTTCGTTTTCAATCCACTCACTTGCTAATGTTTAACATCGGTTCTTCTTCACTCGTAAATACTAGCTCCTGTTTGTTTTTCTTCCTGAAGGCATTACGAGACGCTCTCAATGTGACGCTATACCGTTTTATCGTAGGCTCATTTAAATCTTTTTAACTTCTAATGAAAGAGCTGGAAGTTTATTCCCTTCACTCACGATCGTAACTTAAATTGATTTGTTTTTTAGTCTGAGAATCTTACTATCAATACCATGTCCTTAAATTGATCATCTCTGTCATTCTTATTACCTGTTTGCTTGAAAATTTCTTCAAATTACACATTAAGGGGAGTCAAGGGGTTGACTGTATATTAACTTATTACAGAGTAATTTGGGAATTCTGCTTTTGAGGTAGAAGGATGGCACAAGTTTCCTTCTGTTTTATTTGAAGCTTGCATGTCATTTAGCTGTCAGTGCTAGTTTTAATAGATTCGGCGAAACAGTTGGCAGTTATAGTAAAAATTTAATTAAACAAGCCTCGTGAAAAAAATGTTAAAAGTCCCTTTTGACAGAGGATATGACATCTAACACCGACTATAATTTATCGTTCAGTACTTGTTTTCGCGGCTCTTAATTTCGCTGGACTTTAATTTCTTGTTTTGGTCAAAACAAGAGGTTACAAACTGTTCACAATCTCTTGGCCAAAAAAAAAAAATATGTATATATATTTGAAGGAACTAAGTAAAGCGAAAATTGTGAAAATACTGATCAGCAGGAACAAAGAATTAGAAGGTCTAGGTTGGGACCCATGTCTAAATACAATTTTGTATCTCCAGTCCCTGTTTACTCTAACGACAGCAAACTGCATAAAGTGCTTGTTAGCCACACAGAAGATTTTAGTCATTAAAGTGGAATACACTTGAGGAACGTTTTAAATTACGCTGGCTGATTTCTTCTCCGAGACATGTTCCGTAGTATGTTTATGATGGCGTGTCGAATGTGTGTCATCTTCCAGCAGTAAATGACTGGATTAAAAAATGAATCAGAAACATGCGAGTCAATAAGTAAAGAAAAAAAACTTAAATTAATTTTAAACTTTATCTTTGAGTGACAGCTAATAATGAAATGAAACTTAAAATAATGAAAACTTAATAATGAAACTTACGGTTTCATCAATTTTCCCAACTCCAAAGTTCTTGCTATTCCCGAATGAGATTTTGCAGTAATCGTTGCTGTTAGAGGTAAATGCGTATAATCAACATAGATATGCCTAAGATTTAAGCCGTTGATTATCTGTACAAATAAACATTTGAACAGTTTAATTACGAGACTGATGTTGTCACTGCACTTCACTTTATTGACCCATCAAGAGGCTGTCCGTGTAAGAACGGATAAGGCAAATTTCGGTCCTGCACCGATTTCCCTAAGTTTTTCACTGGAAGTCAACAACTCTATCCCATGTACAAATATCACATTTATTTTGATCAATTTTATTTATTTTATTTTTTACGAGACAATTTTAAAGGTTACCCAAAACTACTCAATTTGTTTTCTGTGACCCCTATAATTAAGCTATAAATATCGAGGGCTACCAAATCCTTATTTCCCTTATTTTCCGACGTCTTGATCGAAACCAACGACAACGCGGTCCGGTCAGCAGACAGGTTTGTAAAGCTTAACAGCCCTAAAACACTTAAAGGTGCAGGAACAATTATCTGATGGAGTTTTAAGATCGATATTAACCATCATTAATCATTACTTTTTTAAACGAAATGAAAATACTTTTTAATTTCTATATGCAAATTAACTGCAGCGATCGTGTGTATACGGTACACGTCACAAATAGTTTCCGTAACAACATTTAGCCATTCAAAGAAGTGTTTTTAAGAGTGTGGAAACTCAATTATTGTATCCTTTCTTGAATGCATTACGTAAAATTTCAAGAACCATTTTCTTTGAACACAATGCGCTAACGGAATACAGTTTGTTTTGATAAATAAAGTTGTTCATTTCGCACATGCTTTTATCTCGATAAAACACGGTCCGACAGTTTATTAATATCGGGTCCTCGAACCACCTTGAAATCAAATAGTAAATAAAGAGAGGTTGGTTTGTACATTAGAAATAAGTATCATATCACGTTTACGCAGTTGTATTTGAGATATATATAGTTGTGCTGAAAAACAAACAAGGAGGGAGAACTTTCTTGCGGTTAATAAATTATGCAAATTAGCTACAGAAAGTTATATGATATGAAGTTTAGGACACATTTTTTTTTTTGGCTTTTTCTTGATGACAAATTTTCTTTCTTTCTCTTTTTTTTTTTTTTTTTTTCATTATTATTGTAGGAATTTTTTCCGTATTTTCAAGACAAAAATTTTGTGTCATATTTTTATGACCATTTTCATTGTATATGAGGCACCAAAAAGGAGCCGTGTGTTTCTGTTTCACCTAATTCAATTATTGATTAATTTTAATAAAGAAATTCGACGGCAGCTACATTTCCTTTTAATACAGGTAAATCTCTTCAAAAACACACGAAATATTTTTTGTTTAAAGCTTACTAAAGTTAAAATTTTTATAACTTTTCTGCGAGGCATTTCTGTTTTGTGCGAAAGAATATTTGGTAACTTTTTTATTTCTTCCTAATTCAATTAAAATCTGTCGGGAACAAAACGATTTTTCGGCAAGATTTTTAGTCAGTTCCGGGACAGTGTTTCTTGGGACGTTTTCTTTGTTAGCACTAAAATGCCTGCATTCCCCCCAATTGTTATCTTTACGAAATACTGCAAAGTCGGTTCTAATCGGGAGGAAGTAGGGCATGTTTTGCAGAGTAATTTAGGAATTCTGCTTTGAGGCAGAAGGATGGCACAAGTTTTGTTCAGTTTAATTTGAAGCTGATATATCACTTAGTTGTCAGTGCTAGTAGTTTCTGCTAGTCTTGAGAGATTTTACGAAACACTTGGCAGTTATGGGCAAAATGTTCAAGGCAAAAAAGAAACCTTTCTCGAGGCTTAAGTCCGCAACCACCGTTATTGGTTTTGATTCTGATTTGAAATTAAGTGCGTTTGAAACCTTGATATGAATAATGTCATGTGTCCTATCATACTTTATTTGCATCCATAATTACAGTTTCACTATCCATCGGTGACAAAACCAGCTTTTTTGTAAAATTAGCTTCTTCCCTTCTACTGGCGGTTATTCGATATATTGTGTACTTAAAATTGGAACTACGCAATTATTTGCCGGGCGGGTCATATCACTAAGTTTTTGTTCAATCTTTTTTTGTCCCTGTTTCACTTTGTCATAAACAAACCATGCAAAGCCCTTCTTAGACGCTTAGAGAGGATCAGTTATCAATATAGATGACGCTCGATGACCGATTGTAGTTGATCCGAAATGGCCGTAATGAAAACACACTTTCACGGGCATAAAGTTGAAAAGCATCTATTTGCGCTAATTTTAATGAATGGATCACGTTGCAAGCAAAGATCCTGCAGTATTTTTCTTTCAATTTACGACTTTTAACTTTGAAGGGTGACATTTATTGCTAACATCATTGTGACAATGTGAAATATTTGCAATTAAAAAGATTTCCATCTTTATTGCTTTCGTTTCCACAAGTCTGACAATCAACTAGGCTTGTTTAGAAAATAGGAAAAAACAAAACAAAGCGAAAATAGCTTTTGAGTAACTTGCTGTGACCATGCAATTACAGCGTTTTACTTAATTTACTTTTTCCGATGATATGGCATAGAACTTTCATCTTAAATGACCGAATTTTACGGCGACAGCTCACTTCTCGCGTGACCATGCTTATCGAGAGATAGTTCTATCTTGCTTTATAATAATTTGGAGGAAGATTAAAGGTGCACATAATTTAAGTGGCTAAAACTAGCATGTTGGAGTCGTTTACGGTGCTCATATTAATAGACAGTCAACTCGTTAACTCCCATATTAAAGTGTAATTTAAAGAAAGTTTTAAGCAAGCAGATAATGAGAATGGCAAAGATGATCAATTTAGGGCCATGGTATTGATAGCAAGATGGTCACGAATAAACAACAAATAAATGTAAGTTATGATCATGAGTGAAGGGAATAAACTTCCGGCTCTTTCTTTAGAAGTTAAAAACTTTAAATTATTCCACGACGAAATGGTATAGCGTCACATTTGGAGCGTCACGTTCTTTCGTCAGGAAGAGAAGAAGCCAGGAGCAAGAATTTAAGAAGGAAAGGGAAATTATTGTTTATCATTGTCTACTGAGTGAATGGAAAGCGAAAATGGTTGATTGATATGCTTGAAAACTAAACAAACAGCGAAGAGCATTTCGTTTGCCTTTGGTTACACTTTTGAGGTAAATATTTATTCAAAGCAGAATGCTGCATACGAAAACGAAAGTTATCGATTAGTCTGCAGATGTTTTAATGTGATTTTACATAATACTAGCTGACAGGGAATTTTATGAGTTCAAGATTAAACATGTTTTCTTTGTAATCTCCTTTCGCTTAGACGCAATAACTGATAGGTTTTTTAATTAATTTAACAATTTTTTATAATTTCTAGACAAGTTAATGGTCAGTTACATAAAATATAGTTAAGAAATGACTCTCGTTATAAAAGTTTTTTTGACAGATAATCGACGGCTTAAATTTCAGGATTATCCGTGATGATTACGTGGTGACTTAAAGATGTCTTTCAAAATCTCGGGGACTATTTGTAACAACGTCAATTTTTCCTAGCTTTAAGGAAAAACGGTGGGGGTTTCAGTTGTCGCCAACAGAGTATTAAGAGGAGACTGACTGACCGATTAACTGTCACCTAGGAGGGAGGGGTCATAGGAATCTTATAGAATCTTATGGGGGCTGTATAAAGATTTTTGTGACTCGACCAAGATCCTCTAACACACCCCCTCTCCCCACAGGCGATAAATAATGACTAGTCTCTCAGGAGGATAAATGACAGATGAACTATTTTTAATGGCTTTCTGCTGTAAAAACTCAGACTATACGCATTTACTTCTGAAAGCAACGATTACTGCAAAAACTCATTCGGTAAAAGCGAGGTCAGTGATACCAAAAATTTTCAATACTTACATAAATTATTATCGGTTAAGATTATTAAACTAGACATTGCTTTTTTTTCAGAATGTATTGTTATCATCTTGAAGGCTTTTTGGTGTTTTATTTATTTCCTAAGGAGGATTTTAGTTGTGTCAAGATAAAAACAACATTATCCCCCATAAGGTTGTGATATTCTTATCACCCCCTCCTGCCTTGTTGCCTTGTCAGTTTTTTAAGAAAGCTGAAAAGCGACGCTGTTACAAATATACTCTAAGGTAAGTTTCTTTGCTCCCTCTCCCCCCCCCCCTCCCCCACAAACTCTCTTGGCGAGGACTGATCCCCACTCTGTTGCCCCTGAAAACCAGGTGAAATCGAGGCTTTTAGAAATATTCTCCGAGATTTTGAAAGGCATTTTCAAGTTGCCACGTAATCATCATAGATATGCCCAAAATTTAAGCCGTCGATTAACTGAATAAACAAACTTTTGAACACTTTTATTTCTAGACTAATGTTTTCAATACAGTTCATTTTATTGAACCATTGCAAAATTGCAAAGAATTGTCATAATGATTCCAAAACCTATCTGTTATTTGCATATAAACAAAGGAAATAACAAGGAAAAACATACTTAATTTTAAGTTCTCAAAACTCCAGGTGTTATAAAGAACCACCCGCAAACATCTGCAGGCTAACCAACAACTCTAAAGCCAGCTCTGCTTTCATTTTCCTATACAGCATTCTGCTTCGACTAAGTTTTTACCTCAAAGGAGTTAAGGCAAACTCATGCTTTTTGTAGTTTGTTTAATTTTCAAGGATATCGATCAATCCATTTTCGTTTTCAGTCCACTCACTAGCTAATGATTAACATCAATTTTTCTTCCCTCGTAAATACTAGCTCCTGTTTGATTTTCTTCCTAAAGGGCATTACGAGACGCTCTCGATGTGACGCTATGCCTTTTTACCATAGGATCAATTAAAGTTTTTAACTTCTAATGAAAGAGCTGGAAGTTTATTCCCTTCGCTACTGATGATACCTTATTTTTATTTGTTGTTTAGTCCTGAGAATATTACCATCAATACCATGCCCCAAATTGATCATCTCTGTCATTATTATTACCTGTTTGCTTGAAAATTTCTTCAAATTACTCATTAAGGGGAGTCAAGGAGTTGACTGTTTATTAAAAAGGAAGAAGTTCATTTCCACTATTACAGAGTAATTTGGGAATTCTGCTTTTGAGGCAGAAGGATGGATGGCAAAACATTTCCTTCTATTTTATTTGAAACTGGCATATCACTTAGTTGTCAGTGCTAGTTTTAAGGGATTCGGCGAAACAGTTGGCAGTTATGGGCAAAATTTACAAGGGAAAAATGAAACCTTTTCCGAAGCTTAAGTCCGCAACCACTGTTATTGATTCTAAATTCTGATTTGAAACTAAAAGCGACGGAAACCTTGATGTGAATAAAATCTTGTGTCGTATCATACTTTTATTTACATCCATAATTACAATTTCTCTATCCATCGATGACAAAACCAGCTTTCTTGCTCAAATTAGCCTTTCCCTGTCACACTACAGATTATTACTTAAAATTGGAACTATGCGATTATTTGGCTGCCGGGTCATATCACTAAGTTTATGTATACTATAATATTTTTGTCCCTATTTCACTTTGTCGGAAAGAATTACTATGCGTAGTAAGCCACACAGGAGGGATCATTTATCGATATGCACGACACTCGATGATCGATGGTAGTTGATTCGAAATGACTGATTGCTGTTCCAAGACATCCTCTGCAGTATGTCTATGATAGCGCGTCGAATGTGTTTCATCTTCCAGCAGTAAATGACAGGGTTCAAAGATGAATTCAGGTACACGAAGGTCAGTGAGTATAGATAAAGTTTCTTTAAAACGATACTCGATATAAGGATTTGAATAATAGCCTTACAAATGAAGTAGGGCAAATAACAAATTAAAAACACGAGATATACGTAGAATGTGCCAACTATGGATTTAATGAGGACAATAAAGTTTTTTATCTCCTCAGACTGAGCTTCGTTTCGCATTTGCATGGAGTGAATATGATTTTTGTGCCGTCGAACCGTTAGATACATCCTGATATATACCACGAGTGTGATAATAAAACTGAAAGCAAAACAAATTGTACCTACAAGATCCCGAGTACCAAGAGGCCCCCACAATATCAGGAAAGATACAAATGCGCTATATTCCCATATGCCAATCACAAGTGGAGAATATGCATACTGATGTTAGGGGTGTCAAGGATTAGGCAGTAGCGGTCACCCTTTCCTGAGTCCCAACGGCTTGTTGTTACTTTTACATGTCTATGTTGAGTTCCATGTTGATTCTGTTCTTTTATTTTGTTGTTGTTTTTTTCTCATCGAGATTCTATTTTGATTTTAGAGAGACGACGAAAACCTTGATGCACATAATATCATGTCTCCCAATTCCTTCTTCTTCGAGAACCTTCATAATAACAACATCTCACTAGAGTAAAACGGGCTTTACTCTTCAATTTAATCACTCCGTCTTTCCGACTGCAATTCCTTCAAAGATTATTTCATTAAAATATTGAAGTGACCAATAATTTTGGCCATTGGGACATCATTGAGTCTAAATACAATTTCTTATCTCCCATCCCTGTTTACTCTAACGACAGCAAACGTCCAAACAAAGCGCCACACAGAAGATTTCAGTTATTGATGTGGAAGGCACTAGGTCATAGATATGCCCGAAATTTAAGCCGTCGATTATCTGTACAAATAAACTTTTCAACACTTTTATTATGAGACTAATGCTTTCACTACATTTCACTTTATTGACCCATTAACTTGTCTAGAAATTGAAAAGGATTGTCAAATTGATGTCAAAACCTATCTGTTATTTGCATCCAAGCGCAAAGAGATAGCAAAGAAAAACATACCTAATTTCAAGTTTTAAAAACTCACGGTATTATCAAGAACCACCTGCAAACATCTGCGGGCTAATCAATAACTCTATAGCTACCTCTGTTTTCGTTTTCATATGCAGCATTCTGCTTCGAATAAGTTTTTACCTCAAAAGTGTTGAGGCAAACTAGATGCTTTTCGTTGTTTTTGTAATTTTCAAGTATGTCGCTTAATCCATCTTCATTTTGAAGCCACTCATTAGCTAATGATTAACATCGATTTTTCTTCCCTCGTAAATACTAGCTCCTGTTTGTTTTTCTTCCTGACGGTATTACTAGACGCTCGCAATGTGACGCTATACCGTTTTATCGTAGGATCATTTAAATTTTTTAACTTCTAATGAAAGAGCTGGAAGTCTATTCCCTTCACTCATGATAATACTTTATATTTATTTGTTGTTTAGTCCTGAGAATCTTACTATCAATACCATGTCCCCAAATTGCTTGAGAATTTCTTTAAATAACACATTCAAAGGAGTCAAGGCGTTGACTGTTTGAAAAAGGAAGAAGTTCGTTTTCCATTACTAAGGAGTTATTTGGGAATTTTGCATTTGAGGCAGAAGGATGGATGGCACGGGTTTCCTTCTATTTTATTTGAAGCTGGCACGTCATTTGGTTGTTAGTTTTAAGAGATTTGGCGAAATAGTTGGCAGCCATGGGAAAAATTTACAAGCCAAAGAAGAAACTTTTCCGAAGCTCAAGAGCGCAACCACCGTTACTGGTTTTTAATTCTGATCTGAAATTAAGAGCGACAGAAACCTTAATATGAATTATTATATACTCAACAAAATATCGCGTTTCTGATTGGTCAATAATGAATGCATAAATAGGTTATAGAGTGCAATAGAGGTAATAGAGTGCAATACGGAGAAGTTGCCATGGAAACACCGGGGAAGCGCCAAATTTGAACACCAACTTATAAAAAAATGGCTGACAGAGTTCGGCTTGTAATATTTTCTGAGAAACTTTCAAGAACTTCACGCTTGATTTACCTGTCACAACATTACATTTTTGATTGGTTCAAATAAAACATGTGAGCATTTTGGAACCCATTAAAGTGTTTTTTGTAGTACGTAAGGCGTGCACAGTAGCGCGATGGAGTAATATCGAGAATATAATAAATAGAAAATCGTATGAACCTGCTCGTGCATTTTGTGATTTATGGTTACTCGTGATGTTTTAAAAGTTCTCAAATTGCACTCGCCTACGGCTCGTGCAAATTTGAGAACTTTCAAAACATCACTCGTACCCATCACTGCACGAAAAAATGGATTTACAACAACTGCAAAATCAATGCAAATATGAAGTAAATACCACATTTGATCAAATTTGTTTATATTTGCCCCGAGGCAAATTCCATCGTTGGATAATATTTGCACGCGAAGCAAAGATGGTAAATACCGCATTTACTCAATCTTTACAGTCCAAAGCAAATGAGAAGAAAAACTGCACATTTGCATCAGATTTAACATGAACTGAAAATGTGGTAAATAGATAAATCTACCGCACCGAAACATGAATTTACAAATGTAGCAAACATTCCGCTGCACGTCGTTTTGATTACATTTACCCGCGATGCAAACCCCATTTTTGCATCACATTTGTATGTAAAGCATAGGCGGTCGACAATTTATATTTACCAAGTAGCAAATACTACGCAAACGTTATATTTGTACAGTAATTACATTTGAAGCAAAGATGGTGAAAAATATCGTTCACTACGTATTTGCGCCGAGTGGCAAATGTGACAAAAAATCCACATTTGACTACTTTACAGGGGCAGTAAATGCTAGGAAAAAGCGTAAATTTACTGCCTGAAAGGATGAATTTACGGGGATGGCAAATACGATTTTTGCTTCGCTTTGATCGTGTTTGATCCAGTCAAAATTCTTGCTCATCATTTTAATTTTACTTCTTCTTCACACATCCAGTACAAAATACATCGTGCACGA
>NC_142674.1:19228658-19256158 GCF_964200805.1 Pocillopora damicornis
GATTTTCGTTCTCAGCCGCGAGAAATCCCATCACCAAAGCCACTCAATACCTAACTTTCGGTTTTTCTTTTTCGTATTTTGGTTTTCTTCCCCTTCTAGAAAACTTTGAACGTCACTGTCTGTAAGCGACACGAATTTTTCATTCTTAAAGCGGCCATAATCGAAAATAAAAACGACCTCGGATTGAGAGTGGTGAAGGCGTTGCCGTTCATTCATCAACCTGACCGAGAGGCGCGAAAGGCGAGTGACGTGTCAACAGCTTATTGGCGATATCAAACACTCGTGAAAAAAAAAGCGTATTTTTTCACGTCTGTTATTACAGCTTTTCTCAGGGCTGGAAATCCTTTTCTAACACCGTATTTTACATGATAAATAATTTTAAACAATAGAGGGAATTCGTATAACCCGTTCGGTAGACCCTAATGAGTTTGCCACTAAAGGCTAATGATAAGAAAAATTAAGAGCTGTTGTGAGCATTTATTCAAATACATATTCACCGATGAGTTTCCCTCGTGAAAATTCTCAATCAACCGATGCTACAAACAGTAATGATTTTCGTCGGGTTGTGGTGACATTAAAGTCACAAAAATCAGCAAAAAGGCGAATACATTCAGAAGCATTACACGTACGTGTGCACCTTCATGACCTTTTGGTTCCACATAATGTTTTTGGCTCCCTCTTGGCTAACTGCCGTAGCCACATGTCATCAACAGTCCAGTACATTTGAGCGTGAATCACTCGTGCGAGGTCACGAGAACATTACACCCACGACATATTCTGGCTGATTTTTGTGACTTTACAATCACCACCACCCGACAAATATCATTACCCTTTGCAACATCGGTTGATTGAGAATCTCTGAGAAAATTCGGCGGCGAAGATTTCTCGCAATAGATGTTCACGACTGTTCTTAATTGTTCTTCTCATTTGTTATTAGTGACAAACTCACTGGCACTTAACGAATGAGTTATACGAATTTAGTCTATTTCCATCACAAATATACATATATACATAGTCTTTATTTCTGTGTCTAGTCGTTCTAGCGCCAAGGCACTAATTGGGGACACTCGATTAAACCTATGTTGAACCTTAAAAGGATCTTTCGACATGTTTAGGCAAGATTCATAAACATTCGTCTAAACAGGACTGGAGCTTTATATCTCTATGATAAGTTTCTTACCAAACTATAATCTTCCGTCAAGTGAGTTTATGTAAAATCAGTTGTATGAGATTCTGCACTGCTTTAACTCAAGGTTGGTCAAGTTAAATACTTTGCAAAACTTTTCACTTGTTTTTCTTCTTCTTTCATTTAGGGTTTCAGAAGCAGTAACGTTGTCAACGCCGGCTTCTTTTTCATCTGTCGTTAACGTTTCACGATGACCTGAGTGAAGACTGCTTTAATTTAAATGATGAAGTTCCGATATTCAATTCAGGTATGTCAAAGTAGCTACGATTCAGGAAAAATTCGTGTTGAGAAAACATGAAATCATGCTTAACGTCATTTTTCTTATGCAATAGTTTTTTTTTTCCTTTATTTTTTTGTGCAGTGCAGCAAGTGCAGTTTGAATGAGATAAACACGAGTAATTCAGTTTTTGAAGACAGAGGAGATCTGTGCAAAATAATTTACAAAAGCTTGTGTATATGATCCCAAAGTAGACAAGTATTGGCAAGAGGGGATAACTCCTCTAACTCTTGTCTTTCCTCATCCTTTATCTTTCGGCGGACGGCCTGGGAGACAGATTTGCATGATCATGATTCTGCAAATAAATTGCAAACTAGGCAGGCGCGCGGTCTTAAATAGACTACGCGCTCCGCGGTCAGAAACTTTCGCAGAATTGACACTGAGTATTGCTCTCAAACTTCCTAACTTAGTATTAGAACTTTGTTTGGAAATGTGAAGCTAATCCAATAATTACCTTGGTGTTTAGTGGACGAATTTTCCTGGTTGTGCATACACTGAGATCAAATATTTTTTGCTATGTATTGCCTTTATTTCTTCTGCATTGTGTTTCATGCAAGCTGCATTTATTTCAGCAAATCACAATGTAGAGGTTTAAACTTTTTTAAAGAAGTGTAGAAGTTTAAATTTTTTAAAGGAAATGTAGAAGTTTGAATTTATAAAGAGTAGCAAACATTTATGTGGTGCATGTCGCGCGCTAATTGACTTTGAAAATTTCTCTAAGATTTGTTTTAAAAATGTTATAGCAAAAAGCGTTTAGTCGATACCACGAACAAACAATTGCAAGGTTCCTGCCTCTTTCTAAGGCGACCAAAAATTTCCAAGAAACTTAAATGTTGTGGCTTTCACCGTTAGCAAGCCGTCTTCGGCATCCACTCTAGCCAACACAAGCACTTACCTTTATATTAAAACTCCTGGCGCCATGTCAAAAATATATTATTTGATCCTTTCTGGAATGTTTTCTATATTTTATCCAAATATAAAAATAACACTGTCTAATAAAGAATCTCTTAGATATTAAGACCGACGAGGAAAAGCTCTAATTAATCATTACCTTGCACAGTGAGAGTGTTTATTTGTCAGCCAGTGCAGACAAAAATTTTTCTTGCCTCGCTAGAAATGATTAGTAAAACTGTGTGAAAGCCTTTACCTGTTTGAGTAAGAAACTTCAAAATGAGTCATTTCTCTGCCATATCTTGTTGAAAACCATGCCAACAACTCCAAAAAGGGATATTATTAATACTGGCTTGTAATACTCTCCAAAGGTATCTTACCTCGACATAGAAATACTCAGATTTGAATTCGCTTCAGCCTCTGGATCGAAAATGAGGAAATAGAATACGAGAATAATTCCTCATTGTTCAGGTCAACTTCCTTATCAGTCGTTACATTCTAGAATTAAATCACCGTTTTAGTAACTTCTCCCAAAAAATGAGAATCATGCGTGGCTCGTAATCATTGTTTGTGTTTAAATATCTTCTTCAAGCACGTACTAAAGACGCACGCAGAGAATTAAAAGAAAGAGAATAATTTGTGTTCCTCTAAAAAGTCCAAAAAAAAATTTAATGCACTATTAGTACGCATGACCTTGGAAACGCCAGTATAAATAAAGCGTTTTTGTTTAGACTTTCTGGGAAACTGAACTACTTCTTTAAAACTCGACCTTCCCGAGCAAAAATATAAACAATGCCGATGCTTTCCCTTTCCAGACTTTTCTCTTTTGTCAAGCAATACTGATATTTACCCTGAGTTTTCCTTCAGCTACAACGAGGAAAGTTTCACTTAGGACTCTTAAAGAATTTATATTTTTTCATGTTGTGCGATCGTATCGAGCCGCCATGTTTGTTTGCATGTTGACACTTTTAGAGCTCGTGCTATATTTGCACCCAGATCTCGCGCGGTTAAAAAAATAAACTTTGGAGTCTAGTTGTGAATGGATAGTACAGGTCTGGCACAAAATTTGCCGTCATGAATACCTCGTGTTATTCGTGTAGGGAAAGTATCAAGCGACTGAAATTACATAAAAAGCACATTATTGAAAAACACTACGACCGTACAGGTGTTGCTGACATCTCCGTATTCTATCCCGACATTCCTCTACCGATGGTGTTTGATAAATTCAAGGAAAACCTTCGGGCAGGCATCCTGAAAGGAAAATTTGATCGTCGATTGAGAAGGTTAATATATGTCTTTCGCCTCGATATCGTCGTGGGTACGTTTCCAATTCGAAGTCGACAACTGGGAGTCAAACATCGTAAAACACGCTGTGTGCGTGTGGTATGCGCCACCTCAAGATGCTCTAACTGTGGTCTTCTTGTGCCCAGAAGGGTGATCACAATTTTTCCAGATGGAGGCTGCTGCTAAAGATGTCTCTGTGGTTTCTGAGCTACGTCGACAGTTTGTAAAAGTCAATGATAAACGATCTAGTCTTGAAAATGTCCCATTTGGAGTTCCACAGGGCTCAATTCTTGGACCTGTTCTCTTTAATGTTTATGCGAATGACGAGCAAGATTGTCTACAACATGGCTCCTCTTGCTTTCAATACGCGGACGACACAACAGTGCTGCATCACGTCACTCTAAAAGACCGTGATGTCTGTGTAGACAAGGTGAAAAAGACCCTCAGTAGCGTCAAGTCGTGGGCAGCTGATAATAACCTTCTACTTAATGAGACTAAGACCAAACACATGGTTAATCCCACAGAGCAGATGTCTAAAGTGCATAATCTTGACGGATCCACTCCACCTCTCACCTTAAAGATAAGACAGTTGACAGAGTAGTGAAATTCAAGTTGTTAGGAACTTGGCTTAGTGAGAACGTTGCATGGACAGAACATGTAAACGAGGTCACATCTTCATGGTATAGAGTGCTAGCTACTCTCAGGAAGATCAAGAATATGACATCACAACAGACTAAGAAGTCTCTTGTTCAAAGCCTCGTGCTATCCAGACCTAACTTTAATGACTCCGTCACTTATCCTCTTACCGCATTTCTGCAGAAAAGAGTACAACGCATTCAGAATGCTGCTGCTGGCTTTGCCTTGAATCGTTTCTGCTCAGAAAGAGACGTTCTAGAGCTTGGCTAGCTACCTACACTGGAAAATACGCAATTAAACTTTCTTAAGCTTAGACATCGAGTTCTTGTTAGTGCGGCTTAACCCGAATACCTTCAACCACCTAGGCACAATCTCCAACATACACTACGCTCTAGTAATGCGCCTTTGATAGAAATTTCTCTAATTAAGGGTACTTTACAGGACTCATTAGCGACTTTATTCAATGTCCTACCCGCAAATGTTAGGCGGTATCCAGACTTCAACACTCTCACAAATGATTGTTGTACAATTCTTAAGAGCAGCGAAAACATGCGTTTAAACTTATAAGTTGTCTCGATAAGGTTTCTCATACAAAGCCTTAGAAAAGTTTTCTAAGGCTTTATATGGGACAACGGGAGGTACTTACAGTGCACGCGTTTTCCGTCCTGTCATGATTCAGTCTCAATTTGACTCGGCTAGTATCTAACGCATTTACATTGATTAAACTATATCATTTTGACTGGCTTTTCCACTTCATGGCTATAATAGATCGTTCTTCATTTAACCAGAACCAGAACTTTGCATTTAAGCTCCATAAGCTTCATTCTCAATGATAAATAATAATGATTAGAATAATTATAACGATTTGTTGACAGTTTTTCTACATGGTAGCTCTAAATCCGTCATACTAACTGAAAACTTACGACTTACATGATGCATAATGCACACAGTGTTATTCAAGAAACATTCACTATTTACATAAAGAAATTAAAAACTTTTAAAAAATAAATGATGTAAGATACTATAAGACACAAACAAAACTGTACCTTGCGAATGCAGCTGAGATTTTTACATTAAGTTGTAACGACATGATGAAGCAAATGTAGGAATAATCCACTACATAACAGTTTAGCAGAATGCTACGAATATCATTTAAATCTGAGCAGTTTTTGAAAGCAAAGATTCGTACGGAAAAACCTCCCATTCAAGACACTATCATTAACTTTACTGATCGATTCTCAAAAATATATTTCTATCTCTCCTATGTTCCTAATTAAGCTTTCCTAGAAATGTTGGAGAGTAGATATTTTTGAAATAAAGAACAAAATAATGTTCTGCAGGTCTATTTCTAACTGAATCAGAGCACCGTGGTATAACTGATATATTTAATCTGGACGCATTCCGAAGACATTTTACAAAACTCGTTCAGTCGAGAATATTTCTTAGGGAACTGACTTGTAACAGAGAATACTACAATGTCATTTCTTCAAATTAAGCATGTAGACCAACTCCAGTAACATTTTCAAAATTCGGTGGGGCAAAGATTCGTACGGAAAAACCTCCCATTCAAGACAGTATGATAAAGTTATGTGTAAAAAAATGACATTTCTAAGCGAGTAAGGAAGCTTATTTTAACTCTCTCCCAATTGCTTTACTTCTGAAAGCCACTGCAATGAGTATCCTTCTTTGAAGGATACCCAAGTGAAGAACAAAGGTGATGAGGCTTCTTTTAAAGTCTAAAGAATTAGGTTTCAAAGCCTTAGCTAAAAAGTTTTACTAAAAGCAAACTCCGTTAATTTTCGCAGTGACGACTGATCAAGAGGAAACGATTGCAGATGGGTGGTAGTCCCCCATAAAGTTTCAAATATTTCAAAACACCGTGGGGCTATTTCTGCGTGTTACTATCCTCGATCTCCCAGGGCTGAAAATTGAAGCAAATTCCATGAAAATTCTGGATTGACTCTGTCAGAAGCAACGTGTATGACAGTCAAAAAGGCTTAAACTCAAAGATTTATCTCGGGTCCCTGTAATAAATAAAAGCCATTGTTCGTTATTGTTTTGAGAATTATCTCCTACATTTCATTATTTTTAAGATTGTGTATAATATAAAACTTTAATCATGTCTATTCTTGTACGAGTGATTTAGTGGCTTTTACGTTACGCTACGTTGATGACACATTTACCGCCGTACACAAAGACGAAATTGACGCTTTTCACAATCACCTTAACAAACAAAACACCGACATTCAGTTTACCAGGGAGATCGAAGAAGACGGCAAGCTTCCTTTTCTCGACTGTTTGGTAAGCCGAAACAACAACGAACTACGAACAACAATATACAGAAAACCGACGCATACCGACAGACTTCTTGACGAATCATCCTACAACCCGACTTCCCACAAAGCTACGACTATCAAGACATTAACAAGACGAGCGCAACTTGTTTGCAACACACCGGACAGTTTATCTGACGAAAAAAAGTACCTTGACCGCGTTTTTGACAAAAACAACTACAACACTGACTTCATTAGACGAAACACTCACAGAGTTACCGAAACTACAGAAACTAACAGGGACTCCACATCTATCACGACTACAGCTGCTATACCCTACATCAAAGGCACTTCTGAGGCTATCGCGCGGATCCTACAACCTTACAACATTCGCGTAGCTCACAGGCCTATTACTACTTTACGACATTTACTGACCAACGTTAAAGACAAAGACGAACCCAACAACAGACAGGGAGCGATTTATAAGATCGAATGCTCCGACTGCTAGGCCTCCTACATTGGTGAGACTGGTAGAAACCTTAACACGCGACTAACTGAACACAAACGAGCAACTAGAAATGGCGATGCAAACAATCACATTTCTGAACATCACCGACAAACTAATCACAGAATCGACTGGGACTCTGCTAAATGCTTAACCTACAGTACAAACTATTTTCAACGACTGACTCTGGAAAGCTGGTTCACTAACTTAGAACAGACGCCTCTCAACAGATGTCAACAGTTACCAGCACCTTACAAACGACTCATTAACGACGTGAACAAACCGACAAACAGCCCGACAAACAACAGACGGATCGAAACCGACCAATGACTGTTGACAAACTCTACACGAGTCTTCCAGCCAATCACATCACGGCTAAACAGACCAATCACGTTCAACAGACCAGACTTTATAACATCATCGACTGACTGCTACTCCTCACTTGACTCTGAAGATGACTATCGCACAGATAGTCGAAACGTCAGTCACCAACAACAGTTCTTTTCAGAACTACACACACCCGGACGATCACACTACACGAACTAGTGTTGTCTTTGTTGGAAATAGTTGAATGCTATATTTTTGATGTAGTTTGATTGTTTGAATGTGGTTTTTCGCAGCAACCAGCGCGAGACTTGAGCGGGAAGATGTTACACAGAGGAATTAAATATTATGGTAAGGTTTTGCTTTGCTAGTGTGTTTGGGGGCCTTTAGATTGGCAAAAATTAAAGGAGTCTTGTTTCATTTTCAAGAATCATGTAATGCTTGCCGTTTTAATTTCCCTTTCATGTCCAAAAAATATATCTGATCGAATTTGCAAAAACATGCACGATATGTGGCAAGATTGACAGTCAGGTTTATGGCTTGATAGAGCTCAGTTGGTGGGTGAATACCCTGTAGTTGGAGGGTGGTTGAAAGTCTAAAGTAGTATGTTTAGGAGGGGCTGCAAAACCTTAATGGCTAGGGTTAGGAGCATCACCCACCTTCAAGCCAGACTAGTCGATGAAAATGCAGGGGGCTTAACGTCAAAGGTAGTGCCCTACATGCAACCCAGCCACTAACCTATCCAAGGATGGGTTGCAAATGCCTCTTTGTGGAAGGCTCTGGGGGTGGGAGGGGTAGGTTATTGGAACCTATATCTGACTGCCATTTTTTTCTGAGCCTGGAAGGGGCCTGTCTTTTTCATCTTGTTTGACAGCCTACAGGCTTGGTAGTCAGGCTTGCACCCTGTCACCTCAGCCACTACGCTAACACTCCATAGCTGGAGGGTGGCTGAGTGTCAAAATCATGCCTTTTTGGGCGAGAGGACTCTATTGAAATTGCAAAAACCTTGATTGCTTTGTTTGAAGGCGTGTATCGCCATAGTGGCCCTGCTTACGCGTCAAATGGAAGTTGTTTCATTGATGCATTACCCATTTGGCTACAATGATTTAAACAGAAAATTCTTGAAAGATTGGACAAATTACACTGGCTGACGTGCCGTTGATATCGATGGTCATTCGAAGTTTGCCAGTAAAAGTGAATACTTCATTTACAGTGAACAGAATAATTGCTCTTTGTCAGTTGGTTGCAGCAAATTGATAAAAACAGCCCATTAAGATTGGTCTGATGAAGGTAGAAATTCTATCAACAAAGTGTAAGGATGGAGTATGCGTTCGAGCAAAAAAAATTGTAAGGAATATAAAAGGCGTTTCAAGGGTTAGAGTGGGGTTTACAATAACTCCTCAGCTATCGTCGAGACTCACTGAAATCAGGGGGTACTCAAGACAGTTAGACGGCAGCTATCAAACTTTGAGAATTGTCTACCTCTCTCCTTTTTTCGAGTAAATTTACATTTTCAAATGGTTTGCCCCTGAGAAAAATAATATGATATTGGAATCCCAGGGAGTTCGTTTTTATGTATAGTTACGAAGTTTTGTTCTTTTGCTGACCAATACTAGGAATGGTAGTGAGTGATTCAAGGGAATATGAACTCAACTGGGTTTCTTGGTTTTGTTAATTCTCTGATAGCGTGGATCTGAGCTCCTGTTTGGCTGCCCACATCAAGTACACAGTTTGAATACCTTAACATCCATGTAGCAACCTTTCAACTGTTGAAAAATCTAAGACATCTCCATTCTGTTGATCTTGATTTTGTTTATGTCTGTAGTATTTCATACACTGTAATAGAGCGAAGCCAAAACTTTTACGCAGCCGTTCTTTGAGCTGAGATGTCACGCAGTGCCGCTCATTTTCATGCGCTGCGTGACATTCCAATTAACTATTGCACAGGAGTCAACGGACATGACACACCTGAGAACCAACGATCAACACTGTCGCCATTTGTAGCACCGCCACCACTATTGTTGTTCACTTCGCTTACAGACTTAGAACAACAGACAGCTGCAAAGTGACCCACCTTTTGGCATTTCAAACACTTCTTATCTTTTGCGAAACACTGTTCTGGCTTTGTGTGAGGGAGACCGCATCTGCCACACTTCTTTTGACTTTGTTTTTGGGATGAATCCTTTTTCTTCCCTTTACCTTTTCGCCAACGAGAACTCACTGGCGTCTTTTTGCTTTGGATTTCGTCCACATTCTTCGACGCAAGAGAATTCTGATCTGTAACCTGAGACTTGACCATTTCTTACTGACGAGCTATTTGGATGGAGGTTTCCAGCGTTAAATCCGACTTCAACTGCAACTTCTGGGACACATTTTTAGTCCAGGATTCCGATGACAATCCTATCCCGTATTTACTGATTCCGACCGGTCCCAAAATCACAGTGTTCAGCTAATTCATAAAGGTTTCGTACGAAAGACTCGACCGTCTCTCCTTTGTTCTGATTCCTTTCGTGAAAACGTGCTCGCTCGTGAATTATGTTCCGTTTTGGAACAAAATGCTCATCAAACTTCGCCAAAATCACGCCGATTTTGGCATCATCTCCCTCCGCTAAGGTATAGATCTTGAAAACGATGATGACAGCGAAGACTGCGTTAAATGATGAAGTTTCGATATTCAATTCGGGTATGTAAAAGTGTATTCAAGTGCATACGCGACAAATACGTACAAAAATTACTTTTACACATTCAGAATAAATCAAAGTACATTTACCTACGGTGAAAGGAAAACGGAACGGCCTAACTTTTACGGAATGTTCAGTCAAAGTTTGCCGATTTCTGCTGCTTTGCCATATTGAAGATGAAGCTACCACAATGCAATGCAATCGCACACCGCCTGTACGCTAACATAAATGTTAATTTTTTTTAATTAAAATAAAAAGAACTCAAAAAGACTCCCCGTAATTTGAATGCCCCTTGCAGATCCTATTCCTCCAAAAATTATATCAATTCTCGAACGAACGATTGCCGTTAGGCTCTTACCGATAGTGCTCGTAAAAAAAGCTTTAAATTGCTTAAAGCAGTGCTTATTTTTTGCCAAAAAAAGTGCTAAAATAATACTAATTTTTTTAAAAAGTACTCGTGGGTTACATAAAAATGCTCACTTTTTTCCGATTTTTTTAAACGTAGAATATTCTTATAGTTTTAATTTTTTTCCACTGATTGATGGCAGAGTACGCTCTCGAGCTATCTTTGCCTTAGCTGGCTGACTTCCATTGTTCCTCGATGACAACTTGGTTGACGCCATCTTGAAACGAGTGTGATGAACTGGGTTTCTAGAAGGCAACCGCTGACCTATCAAACCTATTCCCCAGGCCTCCTCAGCTCCTTTGACTAAAATGAGGGCAAAATGCAGCTTTAGACGACATTAATAAAGTCAGATTGTGCTTTTTAATAAAAAATTATACAAACAATCAGTCGAAAATCCAAAATAATGCTAACAGTGCTTTTTGGGATAAAATGTGAAAAAAAAGCGCGCGAAGCCAGAATGCCAGAAAAAGTGGTAGCACTATCGGTAAGAGCCTAATGGCCGCGCGCTGTAGGGAAACTGGACACGATGGCATCAACGAAATTCGAAAAAATTTTTCATAAACACATACGCACATTTTTGGGAAGCCATATTTCGTTATTCAACGCCCTGTAGTTTTGGGAAGAACGCTACCTTAAGGAAGCCATATTTTGTTATTCAACAACCTGAGGCAATGGAAACAATTCTACTTTTCTTTGTTTTGGCCGTGGCTTTCCGTCACTGTAGGTTATGTAGGGACAGTCCCGTTCGACTGAGATGGAGAACTAAACGCCACATCATCGATAAACATTTCGGCCGTGAAAATGTTGACACGTGTTCCACCTTTTATCGACATATTTCTGTACGGATGGTTTTTGAAAGATTTAAAGCCCAGTTTAGGGAAGGCTCTCTGGAGAAAGAACATCCTCACTCATCGAGAAATCTAATCTATTATTGCCCCTTTAATTTAGTCGTGGGTTCCTCTCCATCGCCAGATGGACGTAGACGACTGAGAAGTCATCATGTGAGGGTGCCATGCGTCCGCTCAACATGTCGCAACTGTTCTCATCCTGTGATAGTGATAAAAACAATTTTTCCCGATGGACAGGCCAGACCAATTTATTAAAGAACCAAACTTATGAAGCGAAAATCCAAGGTTCCGAAATGAAGAACATGCTATTGTTCTATATAGTTGTCACGAAGTAGAAAATCCAGCCAAAAAAAACTAGTTACTAGCACGAGTCAGTTATTTTCCCTTAGAAGTCGAATACATGTAATTTTTGATTACAAGAGATAAATTAAATCGACTATACATGCATTGGTCTTCTTCATCTGAATTTGATGTTCCTTTAAGATGTTACTTAGCAATGCGGGAGAAACTCTCCATGAAGCAAATGTAGGAATCATCCACTACATAATAGTTCAGCAAAATGCTTCGAAGACCATTTAAAACTGAACAGTTTTTGAATGTGTTCTGCTCACACTCTTTGACAGATGCAATATGGCGTGATCATTAACTCTACTGATAGCTTCTCAAAAAATATATTTTCTCCTCTCCTTTGTTCCAAATTAAGCTTTCCTAGTAGAAATTCTGGAAATAAAGAAGCAAATCATGTTCTGCAAGTCCACCAGTCTTTTTATGCAAGTTTATCCTCTGAGTATAATCATACTAAAACTTTCGGGAATGAAAAGTAGGATAAGTTTCTAACTGAATCAGAGTATCGTAGTAGAACTGATATATTTAATCTCGACGTATTCCGCAGACATTTTGCAAAACTCGTTCAGTCGAAAATATTTCTCAGAGGACTGACTTGTAACAGAGAATATGATAATGTCATTTCTTAAAATGAAGTATGAAGACCAATTCCAGTAACATTTTCGAAATTCGATTGGCAAAGATTCGTACGGAAAAACTTGACAAAAAATAACATTTTTAGGCGGGTTGGGAAGCCTGTTTCAACGCTCTCCTAGTTGTTTCACTTCTGAAAGCCACTGCAACAAGTATCCTCGATGGATACCCAAGTGAAGAAGTAGGGTGATGAGGCTTCCTTTGAAGTCTAAAAGTTAGGTTTCAAAGCCTTGTTTTGTCTCGCTCAGCTTTAGCTAAAAAGTTTTTACTGAAAGCGAGAGAAGAAGATTGCTGATGGGTGGTATCCCTACATAAAGTTTCAAATCTTTCAAAACACTGTGGGGCTATTTCTGAATCCAGGTAGTGTATTTGAAACACTGAAGATTGAAGTAAATTCCAGGAGAATCCTGTAATGGGTCTATTAGAAGCGACGTGACAGACTAAAATTCTAAAACTCAAAGATTTATCTAAGGTGACTGTAATAAATAAAAGCCATAGTTATTGATTTGAGAATTATCTTCTACGTTTCATTATTTTTAAAACTGTGTAAAAATGGAATCATTATCATGTCTATACTTGAGTGAGTGGTTTAATGGCTTGTAAGAGACCACTCAGATTGTTGTTTTTGTGGGAAGTAGTTGAATGCCATATTTTTGATGTAGTTTGATTGTTTATATGTGATTTTTTTTAGAGCCGTGCCTTGCACAAGACTTGAGCGGGAAGATGTTGCATAGGGGAATTGAATAGCATGGTAAGATTTTGCTTTGCCAGTGTATGGGGCCATAGATTAGCAAATAGTAAGGAAGTCTTTTTTCATTTTCAGAATCAGCTAATGCTTAACGTTTTAATTTTTCTTTTATGTCCAAAAGGTATATCTGACTGGATTGCCAAAAACATGCCCGATATGTTGCAAGATTGACAGTCAGGTTCATGCGTTGATAGAGCTCAGTTAGTGGGTGAACACCATGTGGCTGGAAGGTAGTTGAAAGTCCCAAGCAGTAGGCTGAGGAGGGGCTAAAAAATCTTGATGGCTAGAGTTAGGAGAATACCCCGCCATTAGCCATACTTGCCGATAAAAATGCTGAGGACTTAACGTCAAGGGTAGTACCCCACATGCAGCCCAGCCACTAACCTATCCAAGGATGGGTTGCAAATGGCCTTGTAAGGAAAATCCAGGGGTGGGGAGGGCATGTCATTAGACCCCTTGTCCAACTGGCAGTTTTCTATGAGGCTGGAAGGGGCTTGTCTTATTCATCTCATTTGACTGCCTATATTACAGGATCGGTGGTAATGATTGTACCCTTTTCACACCACAGCCACTGGGCTAACACTCCATGGCTAGATGGTGGTTGAGTGTTAAAAGCATGCCTTTGGGAGAGTGGGCTCTATTGACATTGTAAAAACCTGATGTCTAGGTTTTCTCTTGAGGGTGGTTATCGCCATAGTGGCCCTGCTTACGCTATCAATGGAAAGTCTTTCATTAATGCATCACAAAAGGGGGGATTATTCTATTACTGTAAGCAGAATAATTGCTATTGGTCAGCTGGTTGCAGCAAATTGATAAAAATAGTCTTTTAAGATTGGTCTGATGAAGGTGGAAATTCTCTCAACAAAGCATAAGGATGGAGTATGCAGTCAAGTAAGGAGAAATTGGAAGAAATGTCATAGGCGTTTCAACAAAACGAAATCTTCTAAAACACAACAATATTTTCCAGAACACAACAAAATCTTCTGAAACACGATAATCTTCTCCAGAACAACAAAATTTTCTGATGCACTAAAGCAAGCTAAAACACACCAAAGTACTGGTGACTAAACCTGTCGCTGGAAGCGACCGGAACCTGGGACTAGCTCTGGCCACATACTGCTAATTGAGGCGCCATTTTTGTAACTATGCAATGTTCATTTCCACAAGATGCAGAAGCGCACAAGAATGGCTCATCTCCGGCGAACCAAAGGATTGAAGGCCAGAGGGCATTTTACAGAAGAAAATGGTCTGTGTGGTGGATTTACTTCTTTAAAAGTCTCATGGAACAGGAAAATCTTTAACCCAGGAGATGAGATTCAAATGGCATGCCTTTGGTTCTGTTTCGCTAAGTTACTACAAGACGACCTGGATAAAATTAAACTACACTGGTACACACATTTAATAAGGGGCTCTAGCCATGACATTATCAGTGGGAGACCGAATGAACTGTTCTTTCTCCCAGAGCTGTATGGAGGAGTAGATGGTCTACTTCACCCAATCTTGGATGATGAGTTCTAATCCTTGAGGGAGAACCTGACTTATGGAGAGGAGAAAAGTATCTACCAAGAGTACTTTGAATATGTTATTGAAAACACTGAGTTGCAGCTGCCCCACAATTGAAGAGGGACTCTTTCTGTATAAAAGAACTCCTTGAAATTGCTAACGCATGATGTTTGACGAACACGAACGAGCTGTGCGATATCGGTGGAGGTAGGTTCGTACATTAAGTGTTCCCTTTGTTATTAGCCCATCACACTAATGATCATATAGCCATGACTGATTTATGCTTTTTATTTTCCATTTCACTACTGGGCAAGTAAAACTAAATAAAAAGGCTCGTATCAAACTCAACTTTAAAGTCTTTTCATATAATCATCCATCGCAAGTGGTTACAAGTACATCTCACAAAGCAGTTATCTTTTGACAGCAAGTGTTATTTTCTTGAAAGTGCTCATAGGAACAAGAATGTGATCAGTAGATTTCAACTGGACAATATCTAGATTCAATTAAATGAACAACTTGGAAATTTGCTTTCTTTCTCATCATACTAAAGCAATGATATCTACTAATGACATCAGAACCAAAACAATACCAACACATACAGGGGCTTACTACTTACACTACTTCAGGCCAAAAATCTGCTATCTCTTCCCCTACATTGGTGGTCAATTATCTATAGTCCTCCTTTTCTTTAACAAATATAGAAGCCATGACTGTGCTCTATTTCTGTTGTAAAGCATGTTGGAAGCTGCTAGAGCATGAAGGAAGTGGTAGAGTTCTCAAGCCACTTCTTAAGTGCTTTACAACAGAACAGAGCACTCTCAAGGCTTCTCTGTTTGTTTTATAATAAAAGAATCTGTTAAATAATGCATTACTCTCAATTTTAAAAAGAAACTTAAGGCAATAAATTATGACTGGTCTTAATGGGGGCATAGTTTGTTTATATTTTTGATACTAAATTTTTCTTCCCTCTAATTTTGCCCACTCCTGTCTGTTTTACATGCCTTTTAGAGTCAGTTTTTGTTTTGTTTTAGAGGAGATCACATTAAGCCATCCTAGATAAAATGCAGCTGGTCAAAATGCTTTCCTAGTCTTAATACAGTAAAGATATTGTGGCACTTTTCATAAACAAGGATGTCCTCTGAGATTTTCTTAAGCTCATGGCTCAGCCTTTTGTGACTTTGATATGAGAGTAACTCTTAAATGTGGTGCACATTTTGATTGAGTATTTAAAATAATCACAAAAAACAATCACAATGACTAAATAATAACTCTAAATCAAGACACAAACAAAGTCTACTTTTCAAAGAGCAGGAAGACTTGAGTGATTAACCTTCTGCACCCTAACATCACAATGTACATTCTCCATAATATTATAATTATACAAGAATAATTTGTTCGGCAATCAAGAGCTTCTTAAGTTGGTGATTATTTTCCTTATTCTCATAACCTGCCTGTTTGATTCAGGGTTAATAATGTAGGGAGAAATCAGATGCTGGTCAGCTCTAAGTGGTTGAAGGGTTAAGTCATGATTGGGTTAAGTCATGATTGGGTTAATTCATGATTGGGTTAATTCATGATTGGGTTAAGTAAAGCATCTGACAGGGTGAGAGATTGATGTGAGTTTGTTGGACCACTCATACAGCAAAGTGAAGGGATACCAATGCACTGGATACTAAGGTGAAAATTTCCTTATCTTGCAGGACACCTTAAGTTACGATTCAAAAGTGTGGTCTTCCAGATCTTCAGTTCCTCCCAAAAATGGAGTCACAGGATTGGATCACTTGGAGACTGTTTTACCAACCTACTGGAGCACATCCTTTGCAGTTCCCCTTATTCCAGAATCAGATATGGCAGAGGAGGATCAGGATATGAAAATGCATGAGGAAAAAGAGCTTTGTAGAGGGTAGACAATGAAGACAAAAATATCAAGGTATTTGGATACATTTTCCTTTATTTAAGACACTGAACTGCTCTGCTCCAGGAAAAAGCTGCGTGCAACATGGAGTAATGATCATGCTCTAATTTCAGGTGGAATTTTAAACCTTTAACTCCCAGGATCCAATTGTCAATTCTCCCCTCTAGCTGCTACACATTTTTTGTAAGCTAGTTATAAGGATTTGATGGTAGATCAAGATAACAACTTCTACCTGATAAGTTTGGGTATTCTCATTAACTTTTTATTGGATAATGACTGGATATTATAGGGAGAAGTTACTTGTTAATCACTTGTGGGAGTTATAGGGTTAAATATGGGTTTTTGCTTTTGCTGTTAAATGAAGGGAAAGTAAAAGTGGGTCAGTGAATTAAGACAGGTTTCTCTTTGCATTGTAGTTACACAAAGGAAAATCTGCCATTCTTGGGAGATTTATCACTTTTACTCTCACAAGTGGCCATTAAGTTACTTCTCCTTTAACCCTTTAAGTCCCAGAAGTGATTAACATGTAACTTCTCCCTATAATATCCATAAATTGTCCCACAATCAGGTAATGAGAATACTCAAACTTATCTGATAGAAGTTGTCATCTTGATCTAGCATCAAATCCTTATAACAAACTTACAGAGAAATGTGTGGCAGCTAGAGTGAAGAATTGATGATTAGATCTTGAGAGTTAATGGGTTAACATTTTATCCACAGACTGTATGGCAGTTGACAATTTTGAATTGAACCAAGTTTTAAAGTGAGGGCCAGACACAAACACTTAAATTACAGGAAATAAATAGCAGACCATGATAATATTAGTGACCAGTTAATATTTTATTGCCAAGAGGGGGGGCTGAGATGATTTTTGGGGGGATCACATGGTTTTCAGGTGAACGGTGAGGGGATCTGTCATTCACAAACAGACTATAGAGGCATTGTAGAAAATCGAGTGTTTTTTCTTTTGTATTTTCCCCGTTCACCCCCATTCCCTTCTTTAGAACCTCACCACACAAGCCACATTTACCTGATAGGGGTTAATCATTGAAATTCAAGTAGTAGAATGTAGGAAAAAATGCATGTACAATGTCTCCTGATATTCCATTTGAATAAGCTTAGTTATCCTGCAGCTGTAGCCTGAAATTCCACTTGAATAAGCTTAGTTGTCCTTAGTTGAGATGACTCGATACACATTATTGTGAGTACAATTCAAGACCAAATTTTGTCAAGGATGGAAACACACCTCCAAGGGTTTCTTTATTTCAACAGTTACAAACATTACTTAAGACATCATTTTCATAAAAAGTTCTCAATCTAATCCAGTGCAGCAGCTCCTGAGATGATCTCTATCAATTCCCTTGTAATCACAGCTTGGCGAGTTTGATTGTATGTCAGAGTCAACTTGTCAATCATTTCACCTTTAAGTTCAGATCTTGCACCAAGATCTCATTAGTAATTCTCCTTACTGTCTACCATACAGTTCTTGTGATGTTAGTTTTGAGAATTTGGTATTGAATCAACTACTAATCCTCTAACTGATATATTTCTTTATTTTTGTCACTTATCTGCTTGATATTGTATTGATATCGCAAGGAGAAATTCTGTCTTGGTCACTTATGGGAGTTAAAGGGTTAAGAGAGATGGAAAGAGTAAACTTTAATTAGGGAAAAAGTCTTTTGTACACCATTTTGGGGTTGAAATACTCATTCTCTGACCAAATCACATGAACAAGGGTTGATAATGTGGGGAGAAATTAGATGCTAGTCAGCTCTTAGTGGTTTAAGGTTTAAATCATGATTGGGTTAAGTATCGCATCTGACCAGGTGAGAGATTAGTGCAAGTTTGCTGGACCACTCATAGAACAAAGTGAAGTAATACCAATGCAATGGATACTAAGTTGAAAATTTCCTTATCTTGCAGGAAACCTTCAGTTACCTTCAGGTCTTCAGTCTCTCAAAAATGGAGTTACCAGATTGGATCACTTGGAGACCCTGTATCCAACCTGCTGAAACACTTCCTTCACTAAGATATGCCATGGCATGAAGGGTTCAATTCACATGTAGCAGGTAATGGATTCAGCAGGGTACAAATAAGTGTCATTGGCAATGAACAAGATGATTGCAATTCCCCAGATTCCAGAATCGGATCTGGTGAAGGAGGATCAGGATACGAAAATGTGTGTGGATACAGAGCTTTGTGGAGTGCAGACAACATAGACAAAAATATCAAGAAATTTGTTTACATCTTCATTCAATAAAGACACTGAACCACTCTACTCAAGGAAAAAGCTGCATGCAACATAAAGCAATGATCATGCTTTAATTTCAGTATTGGGATTTTGAAATGTGAATTTTGGCTTTAGCTATTAAAATGAAAGGAAAATAACAGTGTGTTAATGAATCCAAATCACCTTTCTCTTTGTAATGTAGTCACTCAAAGGAAAATCTGTTTTTCTTGGGAGATTTGTCAATTTTACCATCAAAAGTGACCATTATGTTACTCCTCCTTTTACATTTTGTTTAGAGATTTTCTGATAGATGACAATTTTCAATAACATCAAGTGTCTAACCCTTTAAATCCCATGAGTGACCAAGACAGAATTTCTCCTTACAATATCAAGTAGACAAGTGATGAGAGTGAAGAAAAATATCAATTAAGGGATTATAACTTGATCTAATACCAAATTCTCCAAACTAACATAACAAGAACTATATGGCAGACAGTAAAGAGAATCACTTATGAGATCTTGGGTGTTAAAGGGTCAAGTTAGGCCAGACACAAACACTTAAATGATATGCAACCAGTTATTATTTTATCATCAAGGGAGGGGAGTTGGAGGCTCTTCTGGGGATCACATGGTTTTCAGGTGAACGGTTAGGGGTTTTGTCAGTCACAAACAGACTTTAAAAAGGCACTGTAGAAAATAGTGTTTTTTTTTCCCATTCACCCCTATTTCCCTCTTAACCCTTTCATTCCCATGAGTGACCAAGACAATTTCTCCTTACAGTATCAATACAATATCTAGCAAATAAGTGATGAAAAAAAAGAAAAATATCAATTTGGGGATAATTAGTTGATCCAACACTCAATTCTCTGAACCAACATTATAACAGTTGTATGATTGACAGTAAGGAGAATTAAGAATTTGGTTTGGGAGTTAAAGGGTTAAGAACCTTCCCACACAGACTACATTTACCTGATCAGGGTTAATCATTCAAATTCAGTTGGTAGAGTGTAGGAAAAATTTGTGTGACCTGTTATTCCATTTAATTAAGCTTAGTTGTCCTGCAGCTGTAACCTGATATTCCATTTGAACAAACTTGGTTGTTGTGCAGCTATACAAGGAACTTGCTCTGCTCCCATTGACACCTGAACTGCCTGTAACTGCCCATGCCACGCGGTGAACTTGTGTGAGAGATGCTTCCCCCCCCCCAACCTACTCTATTAAGCATAATTTTGTCTCCAAAGTTCCTCTGTTGTTAGAGGATCTATAAGCCAATCAGGATCTGTCTTTTGTGAAGATATTTTGATGACTCTAGGGGTTACTAGAAAGGCATCATTTTATGTGTTCACAAGAAATAATCAAATGTGAAATCAAAGGAAACTGTGAATAAATTGTGGGTACATTACGTTTGAATGAGTTTTGAAGATAAGAAAATTCCTCTTTACAAAAACATTCACTTTTACAAGTAAACATAGGCAGCCAGTGGGTAACCCTTGGATAGAGTTGAAACTACTCAGAATTACCTTGAACTGCTGGGGTGATGTTGGATGGACAGTTAGAATTCACATTTTGGCTATTGTTTGACCTACACCCATTCCTTAAACTTCACTTTTTGCCGTTAAATCATATACTATAGCAGATTTCTGACATAAAATTTGTATGAATGTGCTTCAGTTGTGATTGAATAACTTGCTCCATTCTTGTATAACATGTGTACTAGCCCATGTACCCTGGTGTGACATGTTGGCTAAATACCTTGACCATGAATGGTCTGTACTACTTTTGATGAATCTTTCTGGATTGTTTGTGATATATTGAACACCAGTGCTACGAACGTTCATGTGATAGTTAGGTTTACCATACAACTGATGAAACACAACTCTTAAGAAACAATCACTTGCACCACGAACATCTGATATTCTCAAGCCATGTTGAGCTAATCGAGATTGTACAATTAATTAAGATGGTTTGGATTATTTCCTTGAGTAACAGGTCCTGCGTTTAACTCGATATCTCCTGTTGTAAGTAACTTTGCCCTTGAAACAAAATACTTGTGATTTCGTTTCTTATTCTTTGTTAAATAACATTGAACAACATGTATAAATTCATCATGAAAAATAACTGATCCTTCACACGTCTTTTTATGCTTTGCAGTTCTTGTTGAAAATATAAACATGACCAATAGCAAAATACAGCATTGAACCTTATGCACGAGTGATTTCAACTGGTTTACATCTATACAGTCTTGTTTTAAGATAATTACGGTAATCAAACGATAAAATCGTTTTCAGTGCTAACAAATGTGGTAAACTTAGCACAATACGAGACCTTACATACCTCCTAATTGCTTTACTCTTGCTAAATAAGTTCAGAATGTTCTTCCTCGATAATCTGGATGGTTCACTATCACGACGGACGCCTTTGCTAATAAGATTGGACTTTGACCTACTTCTTCGTTCCTGAATGATTTCTGTTACCATCAGATCAGTCTTCTGACTGCGTTTCGTTCTACTTGGTCACAAGAGTGTTTTGGTTGGATATTGTAGACTGATCAGTTGTGCAATTCATGTTTGTAATAGCTTTGTTCAACCTTATGTTTGATTCATACTTTTGCTGATACGAGTGCTCATAGGTTCCCACGTGAGTTCGATCAAAGTTCTGCTCGTAAGATTTACTCATAAAAGGTTCACTATTTTTAAACCCAATGTGAGCTTGGATGATCGACGGGCAGACGTTCCGAACGGTCAAAGACTCTTCGCATTCAGCGTCTATACAGCTTACTACCATGTGCTAACTGCGACGAGTATTGGTCGAAACTTTCTCGAAGAAAAGACGAACTCTAATTCAACGTCGCGGCAGTTACTTCGGAAAGTCGACAGACGTGTGACATAACGACATGCTTACGTCTGAGTCACATACAATATTTGCATATTCTGAGCCCCCAACAATGGTCTTTTCTACGCTTCGCGTATCCACGACAAAACAAATATAGAGGGTTAATGAATCAAAATTACGCTTCTCTTTGTTTTGTAATTTCTTAAAGGAAATCTGTCCTTCTTGGGAGATTTGTCACTTGTACTCTCACAAATGGCGGTCGTGACCGAAGCGTTACATAGAATTTCTTGATAGGTTCGTGACGGAAGTATATGAATATCATTGGTTTGGGTTGATTGATTGTGAGGTCGGAGTTACTAGTGAGTAGAAGAATATCATTTACGACACAATTCAAGAACAAATTTTGTGTAGGATGGAAACACTTCTTGGGGCTTCCTTATTTTAACAGTTACAATAATTAATTAAGACATCGTTTTAATTAAAAGTTCTTGATCCAATCCAGTGCAGCAGCTCCTGAGATGATCTCAATCAATATTCCCTTGTAATCACAGCTTGGCGAGTTCCATTGTATGTCAAAGTCAACTTGTCATCTTTAAACGTTTGTAAGAGATCACTTTTTCAAAGTGGTCTCGTACCGCCATCTCCTATACTACTGGCTTAACGCTTTCTCAGTTTGTGTCTTGCGGAAGTCTCGGTTTCGGGCGCCCCCTAGACGTGGACTTGAAAAGTTACGTGACGGAAATTTTTGTCTACTTCTAACTCCCAATTTATTAAAAACAACATTTAAAACAGCTGAAGAAACCTTTACCTAGAACATTACCTATGTATGAACTAATTATCTTCTGCCTCTGCGTATACTAATTCATCTCTCTCGCTCACTATATGGTACAAAAGTTAGATTTGAAAGTAGTCAGCATTTTTTTTCGATAGGAAATTAGTTTCCTAGATGTGGACAGATGGCAGTTCTTTCGATTAAACTATTTTTGTTTTATCTGTTACCACAATATTTATTCTAAACTATTGTAGCTTCCGGATTAAAGTTCTGTAATTCGATCATTTTATTTTTTTCTCTGTTTTTGTGGTTTTTATTTTATCTTTAGGTGCATTTGCCGCGTATTTTGAGAAACAAAAGACACGAAAAAAGTGAAAAATAGACAATTTTTTTACATAACATGTCATATAATTTCTCAGAATCAAATTTCTTCTTACCAATATCGGTGCATTTTCAAAGAAAATGTTGTTGAGAATTTAAGAAATTGATCGACATCGAAAAGATCGAGTCCATATTTTTCGAAAAACACAAGTAGCAGTATTACCTTCGGAATAATAAACAAGAGTGTATGTTTTGGAACTGTATTTTACATTAGAGATGTGAATTTTACCGAAAGGGAGATGTATTCCTTGTAAGTTGTTCAAATGTAAATTTGAAAGTCCAATGACATCTGAGAAAAAAGACATGAAGCAGTCAGTTTGTAAACGATAAACAGTTATTTTCACAGAATAACGGACATAATCGTTAAAAAAAGTTTACTATTTCCGATTTTGTCGAGTCGTCGCAGAAGCCTTGTTCAAAAATCTTTATTCTGATAAGAAATCGAAAAAACAGAACAAGAAGAAATATATGCCGAATTAATACTTATTTCTACGTGACACAGAAAGCGCACAGCGCGTGAAAATCTTTTTTTTCTGTGAGTTGTTCGATGCTGTGCCGTGTAACAGTTATTGCAGAAGAGTGATAAAAGCGCAATTTCTCCTTGTATCTTAAATACATGTAGATACTTAAGCAGATTGGCTGTGAGAATTACGAGACCGGTTAAACCACAAAATTGGAAACCTAACATTTCTCGTGCTCTTCTACATCTTAAGAGTAAAAAACGCTTTTAAATAGTTTCTCGCGACGTTCGCACCATATTATACAAAAGATAACTAGTATATTTAAATAAGGATCGAAACATCTGTCGTTTAAAGAGTAATGGCCGTTCTCTTGCCAAAAAAAACGAATAGTGACGGTTTTCGAATTACAGATAAATTTAAAACAATGAAGAAACAAGTTATTCTATTACGAACACTTTATATGTAAAGGCGGAGAGCCTTCCTTTTTTATTGCAAGATAGCTACAAGTAGACAGTCAGTACAGATGTCGATCATGTTGATAAATATGCTACGTGCTTTACCACAATATAGTTTCTGATATGTCAAAAGGATTCCTCCACTACAAAATCCACTTGATTCCTTTCAGTTTTTAACCAGAGAAATGCTCTGAGATGTGCATTTTATGCCCTTTCAAAACGCGAGCTCATCAACATAATCATGCGATATTCAGCAATAATCTTCCTTTAATTTCCAAGTAAAGGGCACTAAAATACTTTACATTAACTTTTCATGGAAGTATAGGGTCAAAGACTTAATAGCTTTATTAATTTCTTTCTTTATATATTTTCTGTTAGTTTTGACGATGGATAGATTAAACGTTAAGTGTCATTCTTATCGTAACGGTTGTATTCAGCATGTACTTTACACGTTTCTAACGATATCTTGATAGGTACTTAAGCAGCAACAACATGAGGGACATGCTCCATGGAATCTTCAGCAATTATACCCAGCTGGAATGGCTGTAAGCCAAGACTGATTCATTTTTATGTAACTGAAAGTGAATAAAAAAATTCGTATTTAACACGTTCCTAATGATTCTTGATAGGGATGTGAGTAGCAGTTAACTAGAGAATTCCCTCCGAGTAATCTACGGTCGTAATGCTGAGCCTTTCTAGCACCCAAAGAAATCATGACTAGCTTCCCCCAACCTTTACATGAACACCTTAAATATACCAGAACTCATGACTTCAGTCACTGTGTCAGTGACACTGACTGACGTGTGATCGTGTGGCTAGATCTGGATGAGGGTATTCCTGAGAGGGACTGTTATCGACTGGCAACAGTTCTTCCATCGACCCTTATAGTTACCTCCGCCGGACTTATCGAAATGTTAGACACTGGTTCCGGAAATTACAAAGAGAGCAAAATTACAAAGGGTGAAACTTTCAGTTACCTCGACTGCATCGCTGGTGATGCTTTGGTGTCACTGATCTCGGGAAAGGAAACAAATTTCTGAGACTAGCTTTCCCACAAGAAAATGAAAAGTTACCCCACCTCCTTGCAGTGCCATCTACCCAATACCCTACCTCCTTTAGGCCCTTAGTTTATATACAGCTCTCCAAATTAAGAATTGAGGCACAAACTCTAAAAATAAAAATACTCAAGGTGAAAATGGAACATGCTCACTTGCAGTTCTGGTTAAGCACAAATTGGCTGATAGAAAATAAAGGAATACATAGGTTTTTTTGAGCCCCCATATCAAAGCATGCAAGAAAATACAGCATTACCGGATAAACCCTTTAATTTAACGTTATTATCGAATAAATCGTAATGACCACCACCCTCTATTACTTCTTGGAAGGGAAATGAGCAACAACCCGTTGAAGGAGACATATTCAGTGGCAATACGAAGCCGTCCATTCTGTAAAGGAACACCCTTTCTTCTTTTTTGTAAAGCCATCTCGCACAAGGCAAGATAACAGCAGATCAGAACACACTGACTTTTTTACGGCAATCATTCGTAGTTCTGATCAGACAGAGGTACCTAAAATGAAAAGTGAAAGCAGAGATTAAATGAACCAATCAAAGTGCTTAAAAACTAATACCTTGATAGAAACGTTAAAAAATACAAGAGCTCTCACGAGCGTTGCAGCCATCTTGGCATGCATACATTAAGTATGATATGCAGAACAAAAGAGGGGCCCTGAAGAACGATCCGTCTGGTATCCAGTCACTGTGGATGAAATGAAGGCTTGGCTCAGCCTGTACTTAAATATGGGTTTAGCCACCAAACCAAACCTTAGTTCTTATTGGAGCACAGATCCTGCTCTTAGCTCTCCATTTTTCCCTAGCGTAATGTCCAGGGATCGACTCCTCCAGATTCTGCGATACTTACATTTTGCAGACAACACCCAAGCACCCAGGGTTGACTCAGCTGGTTACAATAAATTGTATAAAATTCAGCCATTCATGAACTTGGAAATACCCATGATAAAGTTCGAAGGGAAAGTACACTTTAGACAGATCCTTCCGATCAAGCCAGGGAGGTTTGGAATTAAGACATTTACTCTTGCAGTTTTTAAGTCCAACTGCTGGACTGCAAAGCCTGCGATTTCACACAGTTTTGTCCTCAACCATCGACTTAAAAGGTGTGCGGTTCGCTGGGAGTCTAGAGGCTTGGTTTATTTAGCGGCACCTGAAGATTCTGTGCTGCTTAGTACGCTGCTTACTATGCCTGACTTTCACCCCAAGATGGACAACAAGAGAACCGGCTTGTGGATGGAGTAAACTTAACCACCGCTCATAGGGACAGCAGTAACGGCAGTAACGGCGGAGCAGATACGATCTTGTTCCGGAGTCGAAACGATTTATTGTCTCTACGAAGGTTCGCGTTGAAACCTCAAGCTCCCGTGCTGAATACTCTGAAACAGCTGGGAATTTTAAGGTACAGAGGGCGAAGCAGGGTTAAAAACAGAGCAGCAGACGCTTTTTTAAATCCTAACGAGAGAGCAAGGGATGGCCAAGCCATAGAGGTTGTGAAATCTCGTCGCCCGGTGAAGTCCTGTGCCGTTAGAGAACTAAACGCTAAGAGATGTCTCACTGTATTACATGGAGCGCCAGTAAAGAGGAAGAACAGCCCTTCGCTTTTTGCAGTACCTAACTGCATGTTTGTAAACATATGCAGTCTGTCGAAGACCAAAAATAGAGTACGAGCTCCTGTAGCCTTGGAGGCAGATATGCGGAACAATGATATTGATGTGTGCGTCGTGTCCGAAACTCATTTAAAACCGGCACAACCCGATGCGGTGGTTAACATCGCCGATTATGCAGTCTTTCGCAGGGACAGGAATTGGTCGGGAAAGGATATGCGGTTGTGTCCTCGTGTACCGGTACACAAAGGAACGAAACATTAACGAACTGTGTCACAACTCCATGTATGGATATGAAAACAATAGGAATTCCCCCGTGTACCGGTACACCAGGACAGCCCCGGATATGCGGAATAAAGGCGGTGTTGCGATTTATATCAGGAAAACTCTGACAGTGCTTGATGTTTACCGCTAAACCGATTATGAAGTCATATGCGTAACTTTGCTTCTTCCCACGGGACATCGCATTTTAGTCTGCGGTGTTTACAATCCTCCAAAGCACAGTTACAATGAAGGTGACTTAATGAACCATCTATTGTCTTTTGTCGATCAAACAATGGACTCTCATCCCGGAACTGTTGTTGTGTGTGGCGGGGATTTAAATCAACTAAACATCAAACAGTTTGAACAGTTGACTGGATGGAATGCCTTGGTAGATTTTCCCACGCGTGGAGAGTCTAGATTAGATAATTGTTTATCTAATCGTGCAGAGCTTTTTGGAAGGTGTCGCCCTTTCACCATGTTAACTAAAAGCGATCATACTGGCGTGGTGTTACCAGCAGGAACAAAGCTTCGTCCAGTTCGGTGGAAAGTCAAGATCCGTGATCAGAGAGAGCACCGTAAACAGGATTTGTATAAAACACTAGCGGAGGAAGACTGGAGTGAGGTTTATCAGTCTCTGGGTGTAGATCAGGCTGTTAGTCGCATGGAACGGATTATTTTGAGTCACCTGGAGAAGTGGATGCCGATGAGAACGGTGACTATGTCGTCACGTGATCCGACGTGGCTGACGCCACTTACAATACAATACAATATTTATTTGCCATATACGACATTTACACATGGAAAAAAAAAATGAAGAAAATTGATGACAGAAAATAAATGGCGAGAAAACCTGAAAGAAACCACGAGGCTTATAACAAGTCAGGTTTTCTCACTTAAAATAACTAATCTTATATTAGAATTACAATATGGACTTATGGTAATTAACTTTGACCGCGCACACGTACACACACACACAC
>NC_142674.1:19261158-19268658 GCF_964200805.1 Pocillopora damicornis
CATACATCACCCCATGCATGAATCTGTTGTGTGATGCCAGACAAAGATGGCTTGTCTCAATTGAAATTAGCATAAATTTCCTCTTTCTATGATAATCGGTCTAAATAACCAAAGGCGATCGTGTAAACTCAAGTAGGAAAAATCTGAATTTTCAAGGACCTGTATAATGAAGAAAGAGAAAAAAGGTTTATAAAGAAGAATAAAGTTTTTTTTTATGACTTATCGATCATGAAATAGAAAAGGAACTTGAGAAAAATTTGCGTATAGCTTTTATTAATAGCTTTTGTTCTCTTCCCTAAAATAATATCGAAAATGCTCTCTACAAAAGACAAGTGATGCTCGATGCTACCAATTTTTGTTCTTGTTTAAACTTTTTTTTTTTTTTAACCGTTTTTGGGAGGGAGAGGGCTGGAGCTATTTATCTAGGACCTTTTTATACAAAAAGTTAGGAATTTAAAATATCTGATAACAGCGGTAACAGCGACATCAACAAAAACAATTAAAAAATTTACTCAAATTTGTCTTGTCCCAAGCATTTTATGTGTTAACCTCCCTTATCTCAGCTGAAATCATGAGGAAATATTTGAGCTCGGAATTGAATTCCTAAATTCCTGTTATCAGATAGGCAAAAATCCGCAAATGAAGGCAGTATTAGTTTTCCTCCATTTTCCCTGGGCTGGTTAAGTTACGCGGAACCTATAATTTCTCTTTTTTTTTTTCTTTTTTTTTTTTTTACACGACAGAACACCAAAAGTAGAGTTAGAAGGAAAAAAGGATCTAGCAACTGTTTCCTCATAGACTCCTGTCCTTAAAAAGACCGTAAAAAATGAAATAGAGGCAATGCATAATTCAAGGCACGAATAAAATTTATTGGATGTCTTACCACCTTGATGTACTACAAGCCTGCTGCTTAATGTTCCTACATGATTTTAAAAACCTAAATGCTGTAATGTTTCAGTGATGGCTAAAAGGTTCCAAGGATTCTGTTATCGATTATAAAACGACGATGTAATGCCACTTTCTGAGTGGCCTTGAGTTGTTTTCCTTCATCGGAAGCAGTATTGCTATGGTTGTCAGCGTTTAACTTCCCGAACTGATTATTTCATAAACGCTTAAGTAAAAACCAGGCAAATCATAATTTACCCTTCGTTAAGTGTAAGATGAAAAGTTCAGGATGAAGACTATAACACACACGACGCTTCGCAAAGGAAATCTTACAAGTTTCACCACAATATTCTGTATTTCTAGTCTTGCATTTCCTTGATTGTTAATTCCATATTATACACATGCACGTACTTACTTCCTTTTTAAGGCGCCAATGAAACACATTTAACGAAAGATGAGTCGTAATCGATAGAAAATAAGTCCACAGGAGCTTTACTCGAACAGTTTGGCCTCTACGTAATTGCAAAAAATAGGACGATTTAATTTATCGCCTTCCTAGATAAAGTACTCTCTACGTCGTTGAAAACGCGAATGAGACCTGTCGACAATTAAAAGACAACTATTTGATAACAACTCAAATGGTAAACAGGGCCTTAAGAGCGACGCTGAATAAGTTCCCTGAAAAATGCAAGCCTCTTTAACTTAGGCAAAACCCCATCTCTTGAAGCTTTTTTTGAAACAATTTCACTCTTCTTTACTGGAACTTTTTCTTGAATTTATGTTCAGTTCTTCGCCTCAGATACAAAACAAATAGGTAACGACTGTTAAAAAAGTTCGTCCATGCATAAGTTCTAAAGATTGTTTGACAGTTTTCAAATTAAACCATCCGTGCATTAAGACTAATACAATTGCATATCTAAACAATAGAGACTTAATGACTAGAAATGTGAATCACAAAAATTTTCCGACGTTTTATTTCTTTAATAATAATTAAGTTCGAAATTACTGAGCTGTTTTTCAGTGGTATATCACACCTAACGAGAACTTAAACAATTTCAAGTGTAACTTGAATTCAAAATTCGAGCAACTTCCGGCGAAGAATTAGACAAGCTGGAAAAATATAGGAGATAATTTATTAATTAATTTTATTAACAGCTTCTGGTATCTGTCTTGTCTGTCATCTTAAACAAAACATTTACTATGTTAAACATTGGGGGAAAATGTATTGTTTATTCTGGTAAAAGTGCGCTTAAAATATGTTTTAAATCTCCTACGGAGTGCGTGAAGCCGGCTAAATGTTTCATCGTGCACAAATTGTCGGGATGATTTTATCATAAGGACGGAAAACGTTGTGCTTTTTGTCTAACTTGTGGTGACAAAGCCGTAGGAAGAAAAATGAACGATTTTACAAGAATAGCAACTTTTCAAATAATTTCGAGCCATTATTACGTGTTGATTTAACGTTGCGTGAGACAAGACAGACGACAATTCAATAAACTATGAGTAATATGAAAAGGACGTAAGCAAATTTCAAGATAGAGTGTATGGCGAAAAAAAATAGTCATATTTGCAGCTCCATAAATTTATTTGAATTACAATGTCGACGACTCATTAAAAACTGTCATGTTAAAAATATTTATCAACAAATTTTAAGTATTTGGCATATCAGCGTAAATTTACATCGCATTTTGTTTAATCTGTTTGTCCTAATTGTCAACTTAAATTTGTATTGTAGCTCTGAAGCCCTTGAGGTTTGAGCAGATCGTTTGTATTGCGTTTTCTTGACGTCCGTGAATTATGGTCATCGTGGCTTTCGCGCAAGGTGGAGCTGTATAAATATTCATAGTAAATTCCGACACGAATCGTCAGTATTTGCTCAAAGACTTCCTCGAGGCCAGAGCAAGTTTTCAAACTAAAATTACGTGACAGGTTGATGAAAGTCCTTTTTAAATTAGAGAACTAACTTTCAAAACCGCAAACAAGTGCAACATTTCCTAAAGCAAAAAGGAAAAAACTCAAGTGAAATCCTATCGTTATAATTTAACGTTGAGGCGCTTTGAAAATACTAGACAAAATTAAAAACAGGTAATTAAGTGTTAACAACTGAGTTGAAAATGTAAATTGGCCACCGTAAAGAGTAAAAAAGCTGACGTTTCGAGTGTTAGCCCTTCTTCGCCTCAGCTTCTTAAAGCGATGAAGAAAATCACACCTTCGTTGGATGCCACGCCTAAGGTAAAAGACAAAAGGAACAAATAAAAAGTGATAACAAACACGCCCTGCCAAAACCTCGAAAAACTTGCTTTTAGCAGTATTTCATTCTAAAAACATTTCTAGAATTCAGTTTTGACAGTTTTTAGAAAATACTTGTACGAGCAAGATCTGCTTTTCCTTTTTTAAAAGTAGAACGGTCACTCCAACTTCAAGCAGTCTCAAAGTACTTAAATGAAGGAATCCTCTTCTTAGGTAGACTTGTTGGTTCCAGAAAGTCAGCACCTCATTAGAAAACAGCTGTGCGCCAGCGCCTGCTCTCTGCGAAAATTTGGAGAAGCTGTTGACAGCTCCTTACTTTTAACAAAGATTGTTAAAATCCGCTGTAAAACTCTGGTAGTTTTTAATGAGAGAGACTTACTTTTAAGCAGGACCTGCTTTTTTTGTAAATGATAAATAAAAAAACTCGCACCTTCTTCATTGTGAGACTTGTGGGAGAAAAAAATATCACATCCTCATCTTGCGACGCGTTTGATTGAAAACGAAAATAACTCAAATACATGCTCTCGCAAAAACTAGAAATCATTGCTTTGATCAGTATATCTTGTATCATCAACATAGTTACACGAATTCGGCGCTTTTGCAAAGAAGGATCCTCGTGTTAGGTGAACATGCTCGTTCTAAAAATGATGAATGTCTCGTTTGAAAACAGCTGTGCGCCAGAAACAAGGTCTTCGATGAATGTCAGACAACTCGCCCCCTAGACAATTGGCCTCAGATGATAAGTCCCCAGTCTCTGGACGATTAGCCCCCCGTCTTTGGACGATTAGCCCCCAGTCCCTGGACGATTAGCCCCCAGTCTTAGTTTATGTAAAGGAGAAATTACGTTCATTTGTTGGTCATTGACTTTTATGAGTTTGTGGCTCCTAAAGGAGCCCTTTTTTTGTGAATGTCTATCTATATTAACATTTACTCAATTTAAATTACATGGGTTGTACGAGGTGAGCGCAGGCCTCCAGAAGCTCCTTTGAATTCCTTAGGCCGTCTTCGTATTGACTCCAGAGGTCGAAGAGTCTGCATGGTCCGGTAGCTTGACCGCTGATGTCTCTTCAGCTTTTTGTCTGAAACCAGACGGATCTGCATGCTGACCAGTGTAGCTTCCCGGTGAAGTACCTGGATCAGGATTTACAGGGGCAGCTGTGATCGTCCTTTGGCGCGCCGGTTCAGTCCATTGCGCCAACCCTCTAGTAGTTTCCTCTGAGTCCAAATCAGCGTCAGGATTGGCAGATGCTGAGATTTCACTTAAATTTTCACTGAGAGCGGTGTTTTCAGCCTGAGGGAAGTCACAGGTTAAGCAGCGCCAGTCGATAGACGCACCGGTTTTAACAGCGTTGCGGTAATCTGCCTGCGACACGCCCGATTGACATTAACAAGTAGTCGCCAATAAGTTAAAGTTTCGAAGTTTCGTCTCTGGTTTCTTTCCTTTCCTATTTAAACAAGACGACGGAGAAACATTCGTAAAGTATGTTAACAGAAAGAATACAGTTCATTTTTGTAGAGTATATAAACAGAAAGAACACAGCCCACTTTATAATTCGATACGCACGGCAGAGAAACGTTCATAACAAGCAAACAACAAGATAGCAAGAACGTAGATTACTGTATAATTTAACACGCATGGCAGAGAAATGTTCGTAAAAAGCAGATAACAAGAACATTGTTTATTTCATAATATATGATAGGGAAACGTTCATAAAAAGTAAAGGGCAAGAACATAGTTTATTTCAAGGTTGGTGGGTTGGGGGCTAATAGTCCAGAGACTGGGGGCTAATCGTCCAGATACTGGGGGCTAATCGTCCAGAGACTGGGGGCTAGTCGTCTGGGGCTAATTGTCCAGGGGGCGAGTTGTCCGGATACCTCTTCAATCGCCTCGAGGCTCTCCACAGAAAACCGTCACTTTCGATTGTATTTAACATCAGTAGCAAGACCAAAAAATATATTTGTACGTTGAAAAAACTGACTGGTAAAAACCAGGCGACTTGACTTACATATAGAGAGAGGTGGTTTAAATGAGTCACTGCAATACGGATTATTAAGTTAAAAATATATCTGCCTCTTCGCCTCGAACAGGGCTGTTAAAACTAAATGCTTGGGGAAGAGCTCTCCATGTTGGTTACTTCACATGTTCCAATGTAAGTTTTGGTTGAGAAAGATTGTTTTGTGATACTGATTAATTAATCTCTCAATATATTATTGATTAACTTTTTATACGACCAAAGGTTGAAATCTGTCCAATTTTCCCCCCTACGACTAATTTTTAACCCAATGTCGGTCAACGGTAAGTCCTAGGAGTTTCTAACTATCTACCTGCTCGATATTTGAGTTGCCAAGATGAAGATTTAATGAACTATCGGCGATCTTATTTGTAAGGCGTTTCCCGGTCACTAAGAGACATTTCGTCTCGGCGGCGTTCGTGACCATCTTGTTGGCAGCCGACCACTGTGAAAGGTCATCTAGGTCTTGTTGAAGGGCTGATGTGATGCCAAGAAGTCCATCTGTCACGTCGGATGAAAAAAACGGTAGAACGCTGAGTTACTAAGGGTAGGTCGTTGTTGAACAGGAGAAACATAATGGAGCCCAGTATGCTCCCTTGTGGTACTCCAGCCGTTACAGTTCATGAGGGGGAGCGACATCCGTCAATGAGTACGTACTGTTTGTGTTCACTCAGATTGTTGCGTAGGAAGTCTAGTTCATGGCCATATATCCCAGAGACATTCAGTTTCGTTAGAAGGAGATCATGGTCTATGGAGTCAAATGCTTTCTTGTGGTCAATAAATACTTGTTCCGTTGCTCTGTTTTTGTCTAAGTCAAGGAGCAGCTGGTCGATTAGTCGAATGTGGGCAATCTCGGTGGAGTGAAATTTGCAGAAACCGTACTGGAGGTGATGAAGTAATGCATTTTCCTCAAGGAAGTCGTACAAGTGGTCACAAGTATGCTTCTCAAATAGCTAAGAAAGTATGTTGCTAGTGCATTTAGAGTATCGATCGACTGCAGATACGTAAGAGGCACATCATTGACAAACATTTCGACTGTACAAATGTTGATGATAGTTACTTATTTTATCCCCAAATTTCTTTACGGATGGTCTTCGAAACATTCAGGGCCAAGCTTAGGGCAGGTATTCTGGAAAGAAAAATTGATCATCCATCGAGAAGATTGATTTATTACTGCCCTCTTGATTTTGTAGTGGGTACCTTTTCAATTCGACACAGAAGGGGATTCACTCTTCATGAAACCCGTTATGTGAGAGTCCTATGCTCCACCTTAGAATGTCATTTTTGTCATTGTCTTGTGCCCACATTGATACGAACAATTTTTTCCGGATGGAGGCTGCAAAAGATCTCTTATTGAGAACGAAGTTTATGGAGCTTAAATCCAAAGTTCTGGCAAAATTAAATAAAGAACGATATGTTATAGTCATGAAGTGAGAAAGCCAGTCAGAATGATGTAGCTTAATCAATGCGTTAGATACTAGGTGAGTCGAATTGAGGCTGAATTAAGAAACAAAAAGAGCTGTGCCTTGTTAATGCAGCTGAGATTTTTACTTAAGTTGTAACGATATGATTCAGGTGCTGTGAGTGTTCCCAACTCCAGACCTAGTTGAACTCGATTAAGAAGTCATCTGGTCAAACTGACTGAAGTCCCTTTCAATTTAGCTAAACAAAGTCCGATACATTTTTTCAACCTGGTTTTTCCAGTACAATACCAGGACTCAAAGAGAATTGACCCTTTGCTTTGTCTACCAACATAAAGTTACTTTGATATGTTGTTTTGATTACAAGAGACAATGCCTGGTGCAATGGAATTTAATTACTAAAATGATGATAGAAGTTGGTCGTTAATTCGATATGTGTATCTATGATATCATGTTGAATCACAGCTATTTTGCTATTAGGAAATATGTACAACAAGCAGCGTATCAAGAATTATGCTCGACATGATTTGGCTCTCCTCTTTTAGGGTAATTAACAGAGATGTGATATGCATTCCTGGAAAAGAGTACTGATTTATTTCATTCCTTCACAACATTTTAAGGTCTTCCTATACAGGTACTTCTTTTAGAGATTAAACTAGGCCGGCAGGTGTCGTTAATGTCGATTAATGATTTCTCTATAGACGAGAATAATGAGAAAGAGAAGGGAAGAGAGGGAGAGGGAGGGGAGGTGGGAGAGAGAGCGAGACTTCAAACATACCATATCCTTCTCGCTGCCGTTCACCACTTAAAGTGGTAGAGTACAATCGACTTCTTCTTCATCTGAATTTGACGTTCCTTTTAAGATTTGTTACTCGGCAATGGAGCAATTCTCGATGAAGTAAATGTAGGAATCATCTACTACATAACAGTTT